>NC_056522.1:23847295-23856133 GCF_019175285.1 Sceloporus undulatus | reverse complement strand
GATGATGATGATGATGATGATGATGATGATGATGATGATGATGATGATGAACAATGCTTGGGGTGACCTGAAGTCACCTCAAGTCTCTCTGTTTCTGTGGGGTGTTGAAGATCTGGTGGCTGTGTAGAGGGAAAGTAATAATGCCAGAAAGCTCTCCAGCATGATGCAAATACAGAAGCTAGTAAAGTTACTTTGGGGTTCAAGAAAAATCCCCTATCTACAGAGATTTATGGATGCCAACAGGAACAGAAACTCAGTGTAAGGATTCGAAAATGGATGCCTCATGGTTTGAGAAAGACAAGAATAAATAATCCTGGCAGTGTCATAGGTCTTGAATATGCTCAGGAAAACACAGAAATAGAAAAAAGTTGCAGTGGACAAGGAAAGAGATAGCTGCTGAGCTTTTGCTGTGGAGACGAAGAAGGAGAAAATTAGTTTCTTGAGCAGGGAGGAAGCAATGTGACTCTGGGACAGAGGGAGTGTGCAGACTAAACATTGTCCCAAATATGTTGATGTCTGCAGCACTAATTTTTCTCATTATTTGGCTGAGTATTTAATATTTGATTGCCAGTCACATGTATCTTTTTAACAGTGCATTTAGTAAAGGAGTGTTGGTTTAAGAGAATCTTAGCCTTCTAGCAGGAGTCGGAAAACTAGAGCCTGGAAAAGTTCCTTTTTTGACTCCCATTTTGACTGATAGCTAGGAGATTATGGGAGTTGTCATACCAACAAGTAATTTTTCCAAATTACTGCCCAGGACCAAATTATTCATTAAGTTACATCTGACAAAGTGTTCTCTAGCCTGTGAAAATGCACAGTGCCATAATCTTAGCATGTGTGTCCTTACATTTATATAGGAAACTTTGTTGGCTTTATTACCAGGTAACATACATAAAGCTCCTTTTCCCCCCTCTCCTTCCTGCTATGTCAGCTGAAAACAGAAGAAAACAAAGCAAATCTGTTGTGGGGCAGATTCTTCCTTTTGTGGGATGTCAGCAAAGAAATTTATATAGTCTGGTTTAAAGAGTTATTTTATTTAGGGATGAAGCAATAGCTTATCAGATACATAAACACTACTTTATATAGTGTACCACATACTGACAATTTTTATAGTCCCATCAATGTAACAGTATGAAATAACTGGGGTGCCTCTTTCGGCAGTTTTAAAATCTTAATCTGGTTGCATTATTTTAAGCCTCTCTCACACTGATGGGAGCTTTTCTTGGTCAAGTGATGTGTTAAATCTGCCGAGCCCCACTTGACTGCAAGCGACATCATTGAGAAACGAGTTTCATTAAATCTTGCCTTTTCTCTCTTGATGAACATGGTGCACGCAGGCTGCTGTGCGTTCCCAGCCAGAGATTAATCTCCAGCAACTGTGAATGGATAGAGAAACTTGATCTCAATGAAAACAAAGGCTTCTCCCCATCCTGCCCCACCTCAGTACCTTTTGCTTTCCTTTACAATGTGAATTGTTGGCTTGGATGTCTAAAGTATTGCCCTTCCCCACTCTCTCTGACAGACCTGGTATGGTATGGCCATCCAGTCTCTTATCTGCTAACAGCAGTCAAACCAATAAAAAAAGGGCTGAATAAGGCAGAGCTTATCTGGAGAGTGAGGCCTTATCTCTAGCGTGTCTGGGAGCTGGCAGCCCACTGTGTTTACAGGGAGAAGAAATAATTTTCTCAGAAGGCAGCAGGAATGCTACTGCAAGCTTACTTTTCTTGGGGACTAAAGTCCTAAGGAGAAAAAGCTTTTAAAAAGCCAACAGATTTTGTCACCAGTTTGCAGTCACTTGAAATCAAGTGATTTGTAATCCTTGTGGAGGAGGAGGGAGGGAGAGAAAGAGGGTAGGTAGGTAGGTACAGACCTGCCTTGGTTTTGTGTGTGTGTGTGTGTGATTTGCATACCCTTAGGTTTGCCATAATTGTCCACTAAAACCCGGGACAAAATGTAGGACAACTGCAGGACAAAACTCGGTCCAAAATGTTGGACATTTAAGAAAAATGGAGGACCTTAAATGTCCTACATTTTGGGCTGAGTTTTGTCCTGCAGTTGTCCTACAGTTTGGTCTAGATTTTGTCCTACATTTTGTCCCGGGTTTTAGTGGACAATTATGGCAACCCTACATTCCCTCCAACATTTCACAGACGAAAACTGTGTCATGTATGGTTGAGTAACATCAGACTGTGGTCTGGCCTGGCAACTAGTGAGTATAGTATATACTTGACTATAAGTTGACTGCATGTATAAGTTGAGGGCACGTTTTCAGGCCAAAATTGTGGCTTTTGATATGGCCCATGGATAAGTCGGGGGTAAAACTTAGGGTCATGTAACAAAAGGTGGAAAGGATGACACAAAGAAAAATGATGCCTAGAACTTATAAAATTCCTGCAGGCATAATTATTTGTGCTTACTCTAAAGGCTGGGCGGATGAGCATGCAGAGAAAGGGTCAGTGTTTCCAGGAGAAATTGCACTCTTGCCTTTCAACAGGGGATGGCTTCCTTTTTTAAAAAAGTAAGACTTAAATTATAGTACTTTTACTGACCCGTGAATAAGTTGACCCAGGTTTTTTTAATCAATTTTTTGACTAAAATTTCTAGACATATACATGAGTATATACAGTAAATGTTATTAACGAAGGAAGAACAGACAAAACTAATATTTTAAGGAAAGATACCCTGGAAATTATATATGTTTAGGAAGGGCAGAGTTTAGCTTCCTCTTCTCTGTCCCTCCTACCAGTCTCAAGGACTCAGAGGTGCAAAGTAGGTGAAATGATGTATTGGATGGACTAAATGGGTGTAGAGAAGTAGGCATGCTTTGAGCAAGCTTGCCATCCTTTATTGTTTCAAGGAACAATTCCGCATATATTGATCTTATTTATTCGGTAGATGTGCCATAACTGCAGAAAACAATTTTGATTATGTTTCAAGGATAATATATTATAGTAAACTGTTACTGTAATATGTAATTTTCTTACTATCCTGAAATGGGCTTGTTCAGAAATCACAATAAACCAGGGCTCTATAAATACTGAATCTTACTTTTGGTTGGGACAGTATGTGAGTCTGTGCTACTGAGTATTCCCACTTACATTAAGAGAGGCTACAGAAATCATGGGCTTTTGTTCCATGATTTGTTGACATCTAACCCAACAGAAACTGGTCTCTGGCTTGTTTCTCTGCCTTGCTGGGGTAGATACAGGCCTCAGCATTGGCTCCTGCTGGTTTCAGATATCCTGATGAACAAACCATGGGCCCAAATAGTTTTTTGTGGGTTTTTAGGGCTATGTGGCCATGTTCTAGCAGAGTTTCTTTCTGACGTTTCACCAGCATCTGTGGCTGGCATCTTCAGAGAATGCTTTGCCTGGAAAAATTGGGTGTATATATACTGTGTGAGCCTGGAATGCAGGAGTGATTTGCATGTGTATTGTTCTGTGCTGATGGCCGGCCTCAGGCTGGGAGGCTAATGCAAAGGAGGATTAATGTCTGCTAATTGGTGATCATTATCTGCTGGGAAAGCCCCTGACTCTGAATGGTTTCCCATTTGCATTTACTGAGTCCTTATTTTGCTATTCCTCAGGACTGGTAGCCAAATTTTGTTCATTTTAAGGATCTTTTCTTTCCGGTTGAAATTGTCCAGGTGCTTGTGGATCTCAGTGGCTTCTCTGTGCATCCTGACATGGTAGTGGGATGGCATGTAGGCTTGCCATAACCCGCCCCCCCCCCCCCCCCGTGACCAGCACGCTTTTGGGGGGGCCCTCCCGGTCACGGTCTGGTTTGGGCCCCCACCCGTGCTTGGTCCCCTGTTTGGGGGCCCGCTCCGGCCATTGCCGCTGCTGCTAATGCGACTGCTGCGGCGCCAACCCACCTCTTCCTCCAGCTCCGCCTTCCAACTCTTCCTCGCGCGGGGAAGGAAGTGGGGCAGGCATGCGCGCTGCCACTGGCCCCTACTGAGGCCTGGGCGGCATTCAAGCCCTCGCCCTGGAGGCGCGCCTGCAGGCTTCAGGGCAGGGAGAGAAGGGTCTCTCCTCCAAGGGAGACCCTTCTCTCCCTGCCTTGGAGCTTCCCCCGCCGGCCAGGCAGGCTCCAAGGCAGGGAGGAAAGGTCTCTCCTCGAAGGGAGACCCTTTTTTCCCTGCCTTGCAGCTTGCTCCTCTTCTTTCTCCTCCTCCTCTTCTTCTGACTCCTCTCCTCCTCCTCTTCTTCCTCCTCCCCTTCTTCTTCTTCTTCTTCCTCCTCTTCTTTTCCACCTCATCCTTCCCCTCTTCCTCCCCTTTTTCTTCCTCTCTACTTCCTCTTCTTCCTCCTCCTCCTTTCCCCCTCTTCCTCCTCCTCTTCTTCCTCCTTTTCTTCTTCTCCTCTTCCTCCTCCTCTGCTTCTTCCACTCTTCCTCCTCTTTTGGTTTTGACCAGAAAAGGAAGCACATTTCTGCCATCTGTCTAGGAATAATGCCAAATGTCCTCCATTTTTATCATGCCTAAGAATCATGCATTTATATGAATTTTTTTTAAAAAAAAACATCATTTTTGCATGTCCTCCATTTTTTAAAAATGTGTCCTCCATTTGAAAATTTTGTCCTTTGTTTGTCCTACATTTGTCCCAGTTCGGAGGTCCTGACTTATGGCAACCCTATTGGCATGGTCCAGAACTTCGGTGTTTTCAAACAGTATTTTATGTCCAGGATGGTTTGTGGCATGTTCTGCTACTGCTGATTTTTCTGGCTGACCCAGTCTGCAGTGTCTCTCGTGTTCCTTGATTCTTGTTTGCACACTGCGTTTGGTGGTCTCTATGTAGACTTGTCTGCAGCTGCATGGTATGTGGTAAACTCCTGCGGCTGTGAAAGGGTCTCTCTGGTCCTTGGCTCACATAGCCCGAAAAACCCACAAAAAACTATGGATGCTGGCCATGAAAGCCTTCAACTTTACATGGGCCCAAATGCTTATAATGTTTTTAGCTGCTCCTTTTGTAAGAGATGCAGTGTTCTGGTGCAAACTGTACCATTGTATTCCTTATTTTGGAACACTTCAGGTGTCAGCCCTAGTGTAAGTCAACAAAACTCAAGCCAAATTTAAAATAATGTAGGAAATATATTTATGTTGGTCTTACTTGTTACCTTTTTTAGCTATCCCTTAACTATTATTATAATATTATTTAAATAAAACTATCATCAAATAATAGTACAACTAAGCTTAACAACTAGCAATAACAGAGAGGCACAGAATAATCCTTACATAACTAAAACATGTAGTGGTGTTTTTTCCCAAGCTGATACCTACCAGAGGTTTTAGATTGCAGATCCCTTCAGCTGCAGCCAGTGGTGATTGATTTTGGGAGCTGAAGTCTAAAACTGAGCATGCTTTTTAAAAATATATAACTGAATTCCCTGGGCAGCATGCTTGGGCAAAGGGGATTCTGGGAAGATACAATGTCACTATGAAATAAAAAGGTTTATGCCGCTATCCCTCACTTACAAAACATTTAAGCCAAAGTTTTTATATTACTTTATCAGATCTGAGATGTTCCCCTGCTGCCTAAAATAATATTAAAGTAGGTCCTATAGATGAGCGTCTTTGGGGAAGGTACTTCACAAGTGGAGGCCACCAACGAGAAGGCTCTTTCTCATACTTTCCACCATTTCACAAATTTAAACAAGGACACATGTGGCCAAGACAAATCGGAGGGTGATCAAGATGGCAAAGTTATTAATGAAGATGAAAAGACAGGTTCAGAGAGGCTGTACCAGTTTGCTTTCGCCTGTGCTTACTGGATACATCCATGCTGATCATCAGTTGATCATAAGTTAATTTCCAGGTTACAGGGATATACTTTAAAAAGAACCTATGCATCTACAAATATCAAACAAATTTCTGTTATTAAAATTAAGACATTGCAACATTCATCCAGAAAGGTGTGACTACAGGCTATATCCATGTTAAAGGCTGTTATAGCATAATAAAACTTTAAGTATTTTCACTCATTTCATATAATAAAAGTTATAACTAGAAAAATACTGTAGCAGTCATTAAAAGGCTGATGTTAAAATTTATTGGGGTTATAAAATTTTGCCTATCACAAAGTTTATTGTGAATTTATGTTCTGAGCATGTGCCTGGTACACTAGTGCCCACATCAAAACCATGCTTCTTTATAATGAGAAAAGAGTAACATCTCCAGATGTGTGGGACTGTAGGCTGGTGGTTAGGGCACCTTCAGATGTGGAGATGATGGAAATACAGTCATCCCTCCATATTTGCGGCTTTGATATTTGTGGCTTTGATTATTCACAGATTTCATTAATATGTTCTCTCTAGGACTGTCTAGGACCTCCAGTGCAACTCTGTGGTCAACTTTAACTAAAAGTTGCACTGAAAGACCATTTGTAGCTACTCCAGTGCCATTCTATGGTCAGTGTATGTTGGACATTGACCACAGAGTTGCACTAGAGGACCTAGAGATTCCTAGAGAGGTGTCTTCTCAGGTAAAAACAGTGTTTTTGTTATTTGCGGTTTTTCCATATTCATGGGGGTCTTGTTCCCCTAACCCTAGCGAATATGGAGGGACAACTGTAGTCTCATCTGAACTTTAAAAAAAGTTGGTTTTTCTGCAGTATAAAGAAGAATAATTAGGAAAACGCAGAAGGATTATAAATGGATAATTATGTAATATAGAGTCCCCATTAAATGTGTGTTACCACAACACAAGTGTGAAGGCAGTCCATACAACTGGTCCCTATTTGTTTGTGTTGTTAGTTTTTTTTAATCTCTTCCTTTTTTCCTTAGTGTGTTATATCTTCCAGATTGTAATCTTTTACACGATAGGCAGGGGCCATCTTCTCTTTAGTTTTGGTACAGTGTTTAGAAAAACCTAAACCCTATTACTAATTCCAACTATAGTACATCTACTGAATCAATGAAATTTATGTGCAGGATTTATGTTGACTGACCAAGTTCCCATTGATTCAATGAATCTATTCTAGTTGGGGCTAGGAATTAGATACTTCCACTTCCAGGGGACCAAAATAACATCCTGTTAGGACTATCAATAGGATTTAGGCCTTACTTTTTAGAAGTTTTAAAATGATGAAGAATTATTACATGGCAGAATGTAAAGTGCTGTAGTAAAAATAAAGCTAAATAGAGCTCCATTAACCATCACTCAACTCTGCTGCTAGCAGCATAGCTCCATTTCTTCATCTGTATAACTCCATCTTGAGTCCTGTTTCTTGCCCCCACGAGTGCATTTTACAGAAGGCGTTTCAGTGGAGTGTTCTCTACTGAGGTTCAGTAAAGACACAATGAAGGGAATGTGCTATCTCTGCCTTCCTTCATTGGTCTTCTTATTTCATGGAAAGTGGCTGTTTAATTAGGAGAGTCTCCACCACACATGGAGGATCTCTATGCTAACAGGAAGCTACATTTCTAGATCTCATGGAGACTCTAATTTTCAGACTGCTACTCCAAATGAGGGGAGTGATGACAGAGAAAGCTGGGGTTCCCACTCTGGTTATGTTTAGATTCGAAATACCTCAAAAAAGGCTATAGAGAAATGGCATGGATTGTGACAACACTGAGAACCACTCTTTAGTTTATATAATCTGTATTGCCACTTCACTATACAGTAGTGGATCAAGGAATTGCTAAGGACTTTGTCACATCAGCTTTTTTTCTTTCAACAATTATGTTAGTGAAGCAAATGGGAACACACCGATTTGAAAATGTCCACTATCACACTTTTCTTCAATCACATGAGTGTAATACTGTAGTTTGGCAATCCATTGTCTCTTCTGTACTGGCTTCATAAATCTGCCTTCCATACCTTTCAGTGTTTGCGTGCTTTTGCTGAGCATGTTTTTACTTTGTGGCTTTCAGGTTTTGTGTGTGTGTGTATCACTACTATTTCACTAGTCCCCCTAGTGTGATAGATTCCTTCCATGGCAGCCATGATTGACAGTAGTCACATGGCATGAGGAAGTGTGAGTCTCCTCTTTTCCCTCCCCCTTGCTACTCCCGATTACAGCAAATATATACAGTGGTGCCCCGGGATACGAATTGATCGCGTTACGAAATTTCCGGGATACGAAAAAGTTACATTGGAAAAAACTGTTCCGGGATACGATGTTTTTTTCGGGTTACGAATTTTTTTTCGGCGCGAAATTCAAACCGCAAAGCACGGCTAGCGGCTTTCCAGCGCTAACGGAAAGCCTTTTCGGGTTGCGAAATTACTCGGGTTACGAACGGAGCGGCGGAACGAATTAAATTTCCGTAACCCGAGGGACTACTGTATAGTGAAATATATATAGCAAAATAGTAGTGATATTTGGATCTTTTTAATGGGTTTTCCTTGTCAATGAAAAAGGCACACTACAGAAACAAAAGAAATGCAAAGCAGCAATGGAATAGACATGATGTCATGCGATAAGTACATTACTAGTCAAATATACTAATACTGTATCTTGCTTTAATTCTGATTTACTGTTTCATGTGATAAAATCCTAGGCCTTCAGTCCATACTGTTTATATTGTGGTAGCAGCATAGCTGACTCCTACCCATTTTTAACTTTAATAACGATTGGAGGAGGGATAAGAGAGGAGCACCATGTGTTGTGCCTTCTGCAGTTTGGATAATCACCTTACACTGTTCTGTGCATGACACTTACTGGCATGTGGGAATAAGCTTGCATTTTGCTTAGGGAATGATGTAAGCTTTGTGCTCAAATGACTCTACAGGACAGAAATTTGTGTGAAAAATTTGTCTGAAAAAACCTTCTCTTGACCCCTCCTCTCTGTCTAGCTATCGTCCGATTTCTCTTCTCCCCTTTCTTTCTAAAGTTTTGG
>NC_056522.1:23840518-23842295 GCF_019175285.1 Sceloporus undulatus | reverse complement strand
TGTGTCATGTCTTTTTAGATTGTAAGCCTGAGGGCAGGGAACCGTCTAACTAAAAGATTGCATGTACAGCGCTGTGTAAATTTACAGCGCTTCATAAATAAAGGTTAATAATAATAATAATAATAATAAAGTGACGCTCTCCGGTTTTTCAGGCAGAGGCCTTTCCCATTACATGCTGCCTGAGATTCCTTTAAAGAGAAATCATAGCTTGGAAAAATTAGTTATTTTTGGACTTTCAACTGGAAATGCTGCATACATAATGGACCCGATCATTCTAGCCACTGAGCTTGCTAACTGGGGAATCTGGGAATTATGGTTCAAAAATAACATTTCTAATCTTTGCTTAAAAGTGCCAGGTATTAACCTAGGTTCTTCTGCATGGTTTGAGGCAAAAAATATAAAACCAGAAAGAAAAATGTTGACATTATTCCCTAGCAGTAAATACCCTTTTGAAATACACTTTTGTTGTGAGTTGGATTCATATGGAAAGATGGTATTATAGAGGAAAGTAAGGGTGTATTGTCGACCATTTGTTATGTGCAATGTCAGCTTTCAAAACATAACACCAAACCTCAACTTGTTACAAAAATGATAAAAAGGACTGTGGGGAATTTTTAATCAAACATTGTCATTTTATGTGGGTTTTTCGGGCCACAAAAAACTATGGATGCCGGCCATGAAAGCCTTCGACTTTACATTGTGATTTTAAATTCCTTAGTCGAAATCAGAATGTTCAAGTAACAACAATTCTTTCAACACAGCTGCAAATACCAGCTTTCTAGTTATGGTTATTTGAAGAGCTCTTATGGTTACTTGAAAAGCTGCTAAGGGTGAAAGGCATGCTAGTATACCAGTTTGAGTGAAGGGCAGTTTGGGGCCCTTTTACACTACACAATTGTAGCGCTATGATTCTAGTTTATCTGCCATGGCTTCATCTTATGGAATGGCAAGATTTGTAGTTTGGTGAGGCCCTAGAGTTCTCTGGCTAAGAATTCTAAATACACATCTCTAAACTGAAAATCCCAAGGTTCTGAAGGATGGAACCATGAGAACTAAAATGAGATCATAGAGGTATAATTGGGTAATGTGAAAGGTCCCAAGGTTCATCTATTTGTTCATCTAGTGTAGTGTTGTGACTGGCAGGGCCTGTTAGGTTGATCATTCCTATCACTTGGTCCTTTCAAGTGGAAATGCTGTGGACTAAAACTGGAATCTTCCGTATTCAAGCAACATGTTTGACCATTGAGCTGTGGTCTGTCCCATGAAAACATAGTATTTTAGGTTTGTTTTGGTTTACTTTTCTGACAGTCATCTCTATTCTTGTGGTGTTTTCACTCTTTCAAAAGAAAACAGTATTTCCCTGCTGAAACATACATGTATGAGAACAGCTAGTTATATGTCCTTAACATCACAAAATCCATGATGTACTTCAAGTGTTAGCAATGCAAACATGTACCAAAATGTCCTGGGAACTTCAAGGAAAGGCAACATAAACAAAATCATCCAAACCTCAAACAGAAGTACGCTTTTGAGACTGGGGAAAAACAAATCTGAAAATGGAATTTAGCTTGTGGATTTTACATACACCTGTTTGAGACCCTAAGCCAGCAGTTTTAAAAGTACACATCATAGAATCATAGAATCATAGAGTTGGAAGAGACCACAAGGGCCATCCAGTCCAACCCCCTGCCATGCAGGAAATCCAAATCAAAGCATCCCTGACAGATGGCCATCCAGCCTCTGCTTGAAGACCTCCAAGGAAGGATACTCCACTACA
>NC_056522.1:23764575-23840493 GCF_019175285.1 Sceloporus undulatus | reverse complement strand
CCGGGTGGTCTCTTCCACTCTATGATTCTAGGGATGTGTAATTTTAAAAAAAAGAACTGCTTGGCTTAGGGTCTCAAAAAACAGGTTGTATGTAAAATCCGCAAGCTAAATTCCCATTTTCAGATTTGGTTGTTTCTCCCCAGTCCTCAAAAGCGGTACTCTTTTGCTGGTTGTTGAGGGTTTGGGATGATTTGGTTTTGGTTTGTTCCGTTTTCCTGTGAAGTGCCCAGGCATTTGGGTACATGTTTTGCCATTGCTGAACACGTTGAAGTTACATCATGGATTTTGGGTGATGGTTAAGGACATATGAACTAGGGCTGTTCTCATACATGTAAAGTTTTCATCAGCAGGAATACTGTTTTCCTTTTGATAAGAGGGTGAAAACACCACAAGGAATAGAAGATGGACTGGGTCAGAAAAGTAAACCAAACAAACCTAAAATACTATGTTGTTCATGGGACAGTACACAGCTCAGTGGTCAACAGTGTTTGCTTGAATACGGAAGATTTGCCAGTTTTATGTCCACAGGCAGTTTCCCTTTGAAAAGGACCAAGTGATAGGAATGATCCAACCTAGACAGGCCCTTGCCAGTCACACAATACCTAGATAGACAATTAGATGTAACCTGTGGGCCGTTTCACATTACCCAATTATACCTGCTATGATCGTCGATTTTAGTTCGTCATGGTTGTCCATCCTTCAGAACCGTTGGGATTTTCAGATGTTTAGAGGAATTTGTATTTAGAAGTTCTATTAGCCAGAGAAGCTGAGTGGCGCTACCAAACGACAAATCTTGCCATGTCCTAGAGTGAAATGCCGATGGCATGATAAACGATATAGCATAGCGCTGAGCAATTTGTGTAGTGGTAAAAGGGGGCCACAAACGGCCCTTCACTGCAAACACGTGGTATACGTAGCATGCCGTGCAGTTCAACCCCTTAGAGCAGTTTTGTCAATAGAACCAGTAAGAAGCCGTCTTCAAAATAACCAGTAACTGAGAAAGCTGGGTAGTTTGCAGCGGGGTGTGTTGAAGAATTGTTGTTTACTGTAACAGGTTCTGAGGTTTCGACGTAAGGAATGTTAATCACAATGTAAAGGTCGAAGGCGTTTCAGTGGCCGGCATCCATAGTTTTTTTGTTTTGTGGCCCGAAAAACCCACATAAAATCACAAATGTTTGATGATTAAATTCCCCACAGTGCCTTTTTAAAATAGCAATAAAATCATTTTTGTAACAAGGTTTTGAGGTGTGGGTGTGATGTGTGTTGTTTGAAGCTGACAATTGCACATACAAATGTCGACAATACAAGAACCCTTACTGTTCCTTCATCTATATACTCATCGTTCTCATGATGGATCCAACCACAGACAAAAGGTGTATTTCAAAAGGGTAATTTACGGCTAGGGAAGATATGTCAAACATTTTTCTTTTCTGGTTTTATATTTTGTTTTTGTGGCCCTCAACCAGTGCGAAGAACCTATGGTTAATACCTGGCACGTGGTAAGTTAAGGCAAGATTAAGAAATGTTATTTTTGTTGAAATGCCTAGAAGTTCCCAGATTCTGCCCCATCAGCAAGCTCAGGTGGCTAGAATGATGCGGGTCCATTAATGTATGCAGCATTTCCGGGTTGAAAGTCCAAAAATAACTAGAATTTTTGTCGCAAGCTATGATGTCTCTGTTAAAGGAATCTCAGGCAGCATGTAATGGGGAAAGGCCTCTGCCTAGAAAAACCGGAGAGCGTCACAAAATGTCTCTGTCCTGGTAGAGGTCCATTTGAGCACAAAGCTTACAAATCATTCCCGTAAGCAAAATGCAAGCGTTATGTCCCACATGCCAAGTAAGTGTCATGCACAGAACAGTGTAAGTGTGATTGATCACCAAACTGCAGAAGGCACATACAACACATGGTTGGCTCCTGCTCTTAATGCCCTCCTGCCATCGTTATTAAAGTTAAAGATGGGTAGGAGTCACTATGCTGGCTGACCACCGCAATATAAACATGATGGACTGGAAGGCCTAGGATTTTATCAGTGAAAGCGAGTAAATCAGAATTGAAAGCAGAGATACATGTATTAGTATATTGTGACTAGTAATGTACTTATCGAGCATGACAGTCATGTCCCTGATTCATTGCTGCGTTTTGCATTTTCTGTTTGTTTGGGTCTGGTAGTGTGGCCTTTTTTCAGTGACAAGGAAAACCATTAAAAAGATCCAAATATCACTACTATTTGTGCTATGATAATATATTTCACGTATATTTAGACAGGTAGTTCCCTCGGTGTTACGGAAATTTAATTCTAGTTCCGGTGTCGGCGCTCCGTTCGTAACCCGAGTAATTGGTCGCAACCCGAAAAGGCTGTTGCGTTGAGCGCTGGAAAGCCGGCTAGCCCCCGCGCTTTGCGTTTTGATTTCGCGAGCCGAAAAAAATTGCGTACCCGAAAAAAACATTCGTAGTCCACCGGAACAGTTTTTTTTTCCAATGGTAAGACGTTGTTCGTATCCCGGAAATGTTCGTAACCGCGATCAATGTCGTATCCCGGGGCACCACTGTTACAATATTATGTTGCTGTAGATCGGGAAGGTAGGCAAGGGGGAGGGAAAAGAGGAGACTCAACAATTCCGTCATGGCCATGTGACTAATGGTCAATCTCATGGGCTGGCCATGGAGGAATCTATCACACACTAGTGGGGACTAGTTGAAATGAGTAAGTGATGACAACACACACACAAAACCTGAAAGCCACAAAGTAAAAAATGCTGCAGCAAGAAGCAAACGGCAACAACTAGGAGGTAGTGGAAGGCAGATTTATGTAGCCCAGTACAGAAGGAGACAGATGGATTGCCCAACTACAGTATTAACACTCATGTGATTGAATTGAGAAAAGTGGTGATAGTGGACGTTTTCAAATCGGTGTGTTCACATGTTGCTTCACTAACTAGTAATTGTTGAAAGAAAAAGGCTGATGTGACAAGTCCGCTTAGAAGTTCCTGTGAGTCCACTATAATGGGAAGTGGGCAAGTACAGATTATATAAACTAAGAGGAAAAGAGTTTTCTCAGTGTTGTCACAATCCATGGCCAGTTTCGTCTATAGCCTTGTTTTTTTGAGGTACTACTGTATTTTCGATTCGAATCTAAACAGTAACCAGAGTGGTGAACCCCAGCCTTGTTCTCTGTCATACATGTCGTACCCCTCAGTGTGGAGGTAGCGAGTCCTGAATGGAAATTAAGAGTCCTCGCATGAGATATAGTAAATGTAGCGCTTCCGTTGGTGGCATAGAGATCCTCCATGTGGTGGTGGAGACTCTGCCTAATTAAACAGCCACTTCTTCCATGAAATAAGAGACCCAATGAATGAAGGCAGAGAGTAGCACATTCGCCTTCAATTGTGTCTTGTACTGGAACCTCAGTAGGGAGAACACCTCGACTGGAAGCTGCCTTCTGGTAAAATGCATCTCGTGGGGGCAAGAAACAGGACTCAATGATGGAGTTATACAGATGAAGAATGGAGCTAATGGCTGAGTAGCAGCAGAGTGTGAGTGATATTGTTGGGAATGGAGCTCGTATTTAGCTTTGATTTTTTACTACAGCACTTTTACATTTACGTCTGGCCATGGTAGATAATTCTCTTCATCATTTGTAAAACTGTGCTATCTAGAAAAAGTAAGTGCATAAATTATCCTATTGATAGTTCCTGAAAAGAATGGTTTTTGTTGGTCCACCTGGAAGTGGGAAGTACTAATTTTCCTAGCCCAACGTAGAATAGAGTGTCATCGGTGAATCAAGGTGGGAACTGGGTGGTTGGCAGTCAACATAAATGCCTGCGGGCATGAGAATTTCATTGATGGTGGGGGCGAGTAGTGATGTACTATAGTTGGAGAATTATAATAGGGTTTTAGTTTGTTCTAAACCTGTAACAAGAAACTAAAGAGAAGAGTGGCCCCTGCCTATCGTGGGTAAAAGATTAAATCTGAGAAGATATGAACAACACTAAGGAAAAAAGGGAGAGATTAAAAAAAACGAACACTACAAACAAAGATGGGCCATGTGTATGGACTTGCCTTCACAACTGGTGTGGGTTGGTGGGTAACGCACAGGTTGTTAATAAATGGGGACTCTATAGTTACATGAGAGTTATCCATTTAGTAAGTCCTTCTCTGTGTTTTTCCCTAATTATTATTGGGCGGTCTGTATACGTGCAGAAAAACCCGTTTTTTTTTTGAAATGGTTCGAGTGAGACTACAAGTTGGTCCCTCCATGATTGCGCTAGGGTTAGGGAACAAGAACCCCCATGAATTGGAAAAAACCACAAATAACAAAAAAACAAAAACACTGTGTTTTTAAAACCTTTTGTTTACACCTGAGAAGAACCTTCTCTGAGGAATCTGCTAGGGTCCTCTAGGTGCAAACTCTGTGGGTCAATGTCCAACATAGCGGGGGGGGTTTTGAGGCTGACAGGATAGAATGCACTGGGAGGTAGCTGACAAATGGGGTCTTTCAGTGCAGACGTTAGGGTTAAAGTTGAACCACAGAGTGTGCACTGGAGGGTCCTAGACAGTCCTGAGAGAACATATTAATGGAAATCTGTCGAAGTAATCAAAAGCCACAACATCAAAGAGCCGCAAATATGGGAGGATGACTGTATTTTCCAATCATCCTCCACATTCTGAAGGGTGCGCCCTAACCCCACCCAGGCCTACAGTCCACACATCGTGGAGATGTTACTCTTTTCTTCATTATAAGAGAGCATGGTTTTTGATGTGGGCACTAGTGTACAGGCACAATGCGTCAGATAAATAAATTCACACAGATAACTGTTGTGATAGGAGCAAAATTTTAACATCACAGGCCTTTTATGAATGACTGCTACAGTATTGTTTCTAGTGTATAAATAAAGTACTTTTGAGGTTGGATATGAAATGAGTTGAAAATACTTAAAAAAAAAAAAAAGGTTTTAATTGTATGCTATAAACAGCACAGCCTTTAACATGGATTAGTAGCCTGTAGGTCAAACAGCCTTATCCTGGATTGAATGTGTTACAATTGGGTCTTTTAATTTAATAATAACAACAGAAAAATTTGTTTTGATATTTGGTAGATATGCATAGGTGTCTTGTTTAAAGTAGATATATATTCCCTGGTAGACCTGGGAAATTACCACTTATGATCAACGATGTATCTAGGCATAGATGGTATCCAGTAAGCACAGGAGGCCGAAAGCAACTGGGTACAGCCTGCTCTGACCTGTGCCGTTTTGTCATCGTTCATATAATGAACTTTGGGGCATAGTTGATCACCCTCCGATTTGGTCTTGGCGGCCAAGGTGTCAGTTGATGTTTAATTTGTGTTAAATGGTGGGAGAAGTATGAGAAGAGCTTCCTTCGCGTTGGTGGGCCTCCACTTGTGGAAGGGTAACCTGTGCCAAAGTACGCTCATCTATTAGGACCTATCTTTAATATGTATTTTTAGGCAAGCAGGTGAACAATCTCAGATCTGTATAAAGTAATATAGAAAACTTTGGCTTAAAATTGTTTGTGAAGTGGAGGGATAGCGGCATAAACCCTTTTTTATGTGTCATAGTGACATTGTATCGTCCCCGAGAATCTCCCTTTGCCCAGATGCTGGCCCAGGAATTTCAAGGTTAGTATTGTTTTTAAAAAGCAATGCTCAGCAGTTTTAGACTTCAGCTCCGCAAAAATCAATCACCACTGGCTGCAGGCTGAAGGATCTGCAATCTAAAAGCCTCTGGTAGGTAATGCAGCTTGGGAAAAACAGCACTACATGTTTTAGTTAGTGTAAGTTGATTCTGTGCCTCGCTGTGCTCTCTGTTAGTGGGCTAGTTTGTTAAGCTTAGTTGTACTATTTTTGATGATAGTTTTAATATTTGAATAGAGTATATGATATCGGTTAGGGATAGCTAAATAGGTAACCAGTTAAGTACCACCTAAGATATCTTGCCTACATTATTTTAATTTGGCCGGTTGAGTTTTGTTGACTTACACTAGGATGAGAGGGGCGGAGAACCTGAAGTGGTTCCAAAATAGGTAATACAGATGGTACAGTTGGTTGCACAAACACTGGCATGCTGCTGTACAAAGGAAGCACGTAAAAACATTATAAGCATGTTGGCGCCATGTAAAGTTGAAGGGGTCGTTCGATGGCCAGCCAATCCATAGTTTTTTGTGGGTTTTGTTCGGGTATGGTGATGCAAAGGACCAAGAGAGCCCTGTTCAACAAGGCCGCAGGAGTTTACCACATACCATGCAGCTGCAGACAAGTCTAACATGAGAGACCACAAACGCAGTGGTGCAAACAAGAATCAAGAACAGCGGATAGACACTGCAGACTGGGTCAGCCAGAAAAATCACAAGCAGTATGCAGACGTGCCACAAACCATCCTGGACATAAAATACCTGTTTTGAAAAAAACACTGGAAGTTCAGGACCAGTCAGGGACCTGGGCTAGGATGGTTAGGAATGGGGGGGGGTCCCAGACGAAGTTGCCACCATTAATAATGTGGGGCTTGAGTGTGGCGGCGCAGCGCACACCAATTTGCATTTTTCTGGAATGGAAGGGGGGGGTGTCCGGACCCCCAAGAGTCCCCCGCCTGGCTAACATCCCCTGGGGACTATGCCAAAGAGGTGGCCATAAGTCGGACCTCCGACGGTGACTGAAATGTAGGACAAAAGAATGGACAAATTTTTCATGGGAGGACACATTTTTAAAATGGAGGACATGCAAAAATGATTGTTTGTTAATTAAAAAAAAATTCATATAAAGCATGATTCTTAGGCATAATAAAAATGAAGGACATTTGGCATATTCCTAGACAGTGGCAGAAATGTGCTTCCTTTCTGGTCAAAACCAAAAGAGGAGGAAGAGTGGAGAAAACAGAGGAGGAGAAAGGAAAGAAGAAAAGGAGGAAGAAGGGAGGAGGAAGAGGGGGAAGGAAGGAAGAGGAAGAAGAGAAAGTAGAGAGGAAGAAAAAGGGGAGGAAGAGGGGACTGATGAGGTTGGAAAAGAAGATGCTGCCTCCGCAGCCGCCTAAGTTGAGGCGTGCGGACGTCAAAGGCGGCAGACTAGGATAGGATAGGTCTACCGAATCATAGGAGGATTACGCCCTCCGCTTATCCCTCTTCACAGTCCGTACCCCCGTTTCTCCTTCTCTCTCGTCCCCTCCTCCCCTCCCTCCTTTTCGCCTTCCTTTCCTGCTGTGTCCGCTCCACTCATGTATCTCATTTTCTCCCTTCTCTTAGTCCCTTCTCTCCCTTCCCTGGGAAGCCTTCTCCTGGGCCGTCGGGGGAAGCTCCAGGCAGTGAGAGAAGGGTCTCTCACTGGGAGAGACCCTTCTCTCTCCTCTCTCTCCCTGGCCCTGAGGCCTTCAGGTCCGCGCCTCCAGGTCTAGTGGCTGACTTCCGCACATTCCTCATAGGGGTGCCAAAGTGTCAGCCGCATGCCTGCCCCACTTCCTTCTCCCCCCGCTCTCGCCAGGCGCAATTCCGAGTCCGTGGTTGCAGGCGCCGCCAGCTGGCCGCGGACCCCTACTAGCGCTGTGTTGTTGGGGTGTTGCGGCATTCAATCCCTCGCCCTGGATGCTAGGAAGAGTTGGAAGGCGGAGCTTGAGGAGGAGTGGGTTGGGGCCCGCCGCAGTTAGTGGGCAGCGGCAATGGCCGAGCGGGCCCGCCAGAACAGGGTGACCAGCACGGGGTGGGGGCCCAAAACCAGAACGTTAACCGGAGGCCCTCCCAAAAAGCGTGCTGGTCAAGGGTTTGTGGTGCTGGTTTGTCAAGCCCATGCCAACCACTTAACCATTTCAGGTAATGCACATGAACCACGGATGATCCACAACACCTTACAATTTCAATTCAAACACATCAAACCTGAAGAAAAGATCCTTAAATGAATCAGGATAAAGAATGTGAGAAATTTTGTACCAGTCCTGATGATAAGCAAAATAAGACGCAGCAAATGCAAAGTCAATGGGGGGAAAAAAACCAGAGGGGCTTTCCCAGCAGATAACTGGATGACCAAGTAGCAGAACATTCATCCTCTTTTCATTACCCTCCCATCCTGAGGCCTCCATCAGCACAGAACAATACACATGCAAATAACCCTGCATTCCAGCTCACACAGTAGAATCGGTAATATAACAACAAACAAGACAACCCAAGTTTTTCCTTCCAGGCAAAGCATGCTCTGAGAATGCCACAGCCACAGAGTGCGTGTGAAGACGTCAGAAAGAAACTCTGCTAGAACAGCCACATAGCCCTAGAAAAAAACCCATCACAAAAACTATTTGGGGCCCATGGTTGGTTCAATCAGATATCGAAAACCAGCAGGAGCCATTCTTGAGCCTGTATCTACACCAGCAAGGTCAGAGTAAACAGCCCCTAGACCATTCTGTTGGGTTAATGTCACAAAATCATGGAACAAAGCCCCATGATGTCTGTAGCCCTCTCTTACTGTAAAGTGGGAATACTCAGTAGCAACGACTCAGATCACATACTTTCCCAACCAAAAGTAAGAATTCAGTATTTATAGAGCAACGGTTTATTGTGATTTCTGAACAAGCCCATTTCAGGATACGTAGTAAGAAAATACCATAAGTACACAGTAACAGTTTACTATAAATATATTAATCCTTGAAAACTTAAATCAAAATTGTTTTATGCAGTTATGGCCACATCTACCAATAATAAGATCATATATGCGGAATGTGGTTGCCTGAAAACTATAAAGATGGCAAGCGTGCTCAAGCATGCCTACTTCTCTACAACACATTTAGAGGTCCCATCCATACATCATTTCACTCACCTACTGTGCACCTCTTGAAGTCCTTTAACTGGAGGAGGACAAGAGAAGAGGAGCTAAACTCGCCCTTCCTAAACGTATTAATTTCCCAGGGTTTTCTTTTATTCCGTAATTAAAATAAGTAGTTTTGTCTGTTCTTCTTCGTTAATAACTTTAACTGTATATTACTCATGTTAGTATAGAATTTTAGTCAAAAAATTGATTAAAAACCTGGTCAACTTATTCACGGGTCCGTAAAGTACGATATTTAAATCCTTAACTTTTTTAAATAAAGGAAGCCATCCCTGTTTGAAAAGGCAAGAGTTCATTTCTCCTGGAAACACTGAGACCCTTTATGTCTCTGCACCCTCACCCCCACCTTTAGGTAAAAAGCACAATAATTAAAGCCCGGCCTGCAGGAATTTTTTAAGTGTCTAAGGCATCATTTTTCTTGTGTCAAATCCTTTTCCCCATCCTCCACCTTGTGTTACGATACCCTAAGTTGGATTACAAACACCACCGCCTAACCTTAACCCCCCCGACTTATCCATGGGCCATACAAAAGCCTAATTTTGGCCTGAAAACGTGCCCTCAACTTATCATGCATTCACGTAATAGTCAAGTATATCTATAGCTCACTAGTTGCCAGGGCCGACCATTCGGATGGTTACGCAAACCATACAGGACACATGGTTCGTCGTGAAATGTTGGAAGGGAAGTAGGGTTGCCATAATGTCCACTAAAAAAAACCCGGGACAAAAGGTAGGACAAAATCTAGACCAAACTGTAGGACAACTGCAGGACAAATCAGCCCAAAATGTAGGACATTTTTAAGGTACGACATTTTCTTTTCTTAAATGTCAACATTGGGACCGAGTTTTGTCCTGCAGTTGTCCCCTACATTTTGTCCCGGGTTTTTATGACAATTTATGGCAAACCTAAGGTAGGCAAAATCAAACACACACACCACACACACAAAACCAAGGCAGGTCTGGACTACCTACCTACCCTCTTTCTCTCCGCCCGCCTCCCACAAGGATGACAAATCACTTGATTTTCAAGTGACTGCAAACTGGTGACAAATCCTGTTGGGGCTTTTTAAAGCTTTTTCCCTTAGGGGACTTTAGTCCCCAAGAAAAGTAAGCTTCAGTAGCATGCCTGGCTGCCTTCTAGAAAAATTTAAGGTCTTCTCTTCTCCCTGTAAAACACAGTGGGCTGCCAGCTCCCAGACCATACGCTAGAAGATAAGGCCCTCACGCTCCCAGAATCTCTGCGTTAGTCAGCCCTTTTTTTATTGGTGTTGACTGCTTTAGCAGATAAAGACTGGATGGCCAATAACCATACAAGGACTGTCAGAGAGAGTGGGGAAGGTGAAATACTGTTAGACATCCAAGCCAACAATTCCACATTGTAAAGGAAAGCAAAGTACTGAGGTGGGGAAGGATGGGGAGAAGCCTTGTTTGCAAGAGATCAAGTTTCTCGAATCCATTCACAAGTTGCCTGGCTGGAGATATCTCGTGGCTGGGAACGCACAGACAGCTGCGTGCACCATGTTCATCAAAGAGAAAAGGAAAAGGCAGAGATTTATGAAACTCGTTTCTCAATGATGTGGCTTCAGAGTCAAGTGGGGCTCGTCCAGATTTAACACGATCACTTGACCAAGAAAAAGCCCGCATCTCAGATGTGAGAGGGGGCTTAAAATAAATATGCAACCAGATAAGATTTTAAACTGCCGAAAGAGCACCCCATTATTTCATACTGTTACAACATGATGGGCTTAAAAAATTTGTCAGTATGTGGTAAGCACTATATAGTAGTGGTTTATTGTATCTGTAAGCATGTGCTCTTCATCACTAAATAAATAACTCTTTAAAAAAAAACTCGTTAAAAAACTTTAGATTAAAAATTTTAAACAGAATATAATAAAATTTCTTTGCTGACAATCGCAACAAAAGGAAGATCTGCCCCACAGGCAAACAGATTGTGCTTTGTATGTTGTTCTCTTCTGTTTTCTCCCACCAACATCTGACATAGCAGGAGGAAGTGGAGAGTGTGGGAAAGAGCTTTAATATGTATGTTACCACCAAACCTTAACCCTGGTAATAAAAGCCAACAAAAAGTTTCCTCCTATATAAATAATAAAGTAAATGTAATACACACATCTAGATGATGGCACTGTGGCATTTTCCAACATTCACATTTCACAAGGCTAGAAAACACTTTTGGGTCAGAATGAACTGAAAATAAAAAAAAATGAATAATTTTGGGGTCCTGGACATAATTTTTGAAAAATTACTTGTTGGTAGGACAACAATCCCATAATCCCTCCTCACTACCCCAATCTCTAGCTAGAAGAGTCAAGATGTGGAGTTCAAAAAAGAACTTTTCTTCTTCTCCTTTTTCCTTTCCTTTTCTTCCAGTCTCTAGTTTTTTTTCCGACTCTCACTCTCCTGCTAGAAAATTAAGTGCTAGATATTTTGTCTCTTAAAAAAGAATAATTAAAAAAAAAAAAAAATAAAAAAATCCTAACCTTAAAAAAAAAACTTAAAAAAAAAAAAAAACCAACAAAAATTTTTCTTCTTAAAAAAAAAAAAACCAACCTGACTCCGTTTACTAAATAATGCAACAAAACTGTTAAAAAAAAAAAAAGGATAACATGTCCTGCAACCAGTCCAAATATTAAATACTCATACTCAGGACTCAAGACAGAGAGCCAAGATAATGAGAAAAGTTAAGTGCTTGCAGACAGCAAAACATATTTGGGACAAAATGTTAGTCGGCACACCTCCCACTCCCTCCTCCCACCTCCCTCTGTCCCTGCCCCTCTGTCCCGAGAGTCCACAATTTTGCTTCCCCACAAACATTGCTGCCTCTTTTTGTATTACAACAACAATTGGCGTCCTGCTATAAAATTATTATTGCTTTTTTTTGCTTTCCCTTTTCCTCTACATACAAATAAGTGCCTTCCGAACATTCTTCCTTCCTTATTTGCTTATATAAACATTGCTTTTGCTTCCTTTCCTGCTTAACAGTCGCCCACCACTCCTCTCCCACAACTCGGCCCTTTCCCTCACTCTCCCTCTGGTAGGTCACTCCCTCTGCACGCCCCCCTCACTCTACGCTCCTTCGGTCCCAGAGCCCAGAGTCACATGTTGCCTTGCTCACAAAACAGGGCTTCCTATACAATTTACGTTGATTTCCTCCCTAAGTCACAATTGCTTTTCCCTTGCTTCTACAGTTTTGGCTTGCTATCCTCACACACAAACATTGCCGGCCGTTGATTGCTTGCCTCCCCTCCACATATTGAACAAATTTGCTGTTCATTGCTTCCTTCCGTGCGGGTGGGTGCTTCTCCTCCAAAATTGCTTCAGTTATTGCTTCCTCCTGTCCTTCCATTTTTATTGCTTCCAAGGGTAAACATATTGCTTACATTGCTTTTCCTCCTTGGGCTTTTTTATTGCTGGTTGGCTTCCTTTGCTTCCCCCTTCCTGAGAATTGCTTCCACACACATTGGCTTCCCTTCCTTCGCTTTCCCTGTTTGCTTGCTTCTCCCTGCTGGCTTTTATTTCTTTTTCCTTGCCTTCCGTTTGCTTCCTTCAAGACACATGTGCTTTTGCTTCCGTGCTTCCTCCAAATGGCTTCCTTTCCCTCCAATTTGCTTATACATTGGCCTGCTTTGCTTCCTTCCCTTAACATTGCTTGGCACAAACAGAACATTTTGCTTAACATTTGTGCCTCACATTGAATTGGCTTTTTGACAATTATGCTGACAAAACATGGCTTTTTATTGCTGCGCTTTTCCCACAGTGCTTAATTGCTTTCGCTTTTTGCGTTTGACAACAACATCACCGCAAAAACATAACATTGCTTTGCTGTCCCCTTCCCCTATTATACGAAACAGTAGCTTTTTCCGGCCCTCCTTTTCCTTTCCTGATTGCATTTATATTGCGTACAATGGCTTTTCCGTATTGCGTTCCTGTGCTTGTGCTTTTCCACAAATTGACTTTGTCCCGTTTACCCTTGCTATTTGCTTTTTTTTCCTTCCTTTGCTTTACTTCCTCCCCTTTTAAATTTGGCTTTTGTCCCTCCGTTCCTCCTTGGCCTTCCTTCCTTCCTGCTTCCTCCTTGTGCTTCCGCTGTGGCCTTCCTTTTCCTCCAAAACATTGTTGACACATTATACATTGTCTATTATTGCTGGCTTTTTGTTGGTTCCTCCATTCCCTCCCCTTCCCTCCTAAACAAATTGGCTTTCCTCCTTCCTCCTCCTTTCCTTCCCCTTACAATTGTGTCTTTTGAATACTTGCTACATTAGTTTAATTGCTACATTGCTTAATTGCTTGCTGGTGCTTACATTGCTATGAACATTGCTTCCCCTTCCTTCTTTTCCTTCCTATGGTTGGAAATAAATGTTTGAATCACAACAAGAGTAAATTATATTGAATGGCTTCCATTTGCGTTGAAAACAGACAAATTGCTTCCATTTGCTTTTTCCCTCCTTTTACATTGCTTCCTTCCTTCCCCTCCCTCCTGCTTCCCTTGCTGTCCTCCTTTCCTTCCTTTGCTTCCACAAATTGGCCCTTCCTTCCTTCCCTGCTATCCGTTTCCCTTCCCTTTCCTCCCAACATTGCTTTCCTTTGCTTCCTGGCTGTGCTTCCTTTTTTTGTGCTCTTTTCCACATTGAACATTGCTAGTTGCTTACTTTCCTTACACATTGGCTTTTGGCGTCCTCCACAAGAACACCAAACAAATTTGGATTTTGATTGCTCATTGCTTTTGTTGCTAATAATTGCTATGTTTGCGTTGCTTGCTTAAATTGGGCTTATTTTGAAATTTTGGCTACAATGATTGCTTCCTTTCCCCTCACAAACAAACTTTTGCTGTCCTTCCTCAACCGCTGTCCCTTTCCTTGGCCTTCCTATTGCTTCTTGGCTTTATTGCTAAATAAAAATTGGAAATGGCTGTCCTAAAACAAAATTGCTTTCTTTGTTGCTTCCCTCCTCCGCCCTTTGCTGTGGCTTTGGCTTTCCTCCCTATTGCTTTCCTCCTGCTTCGTTTGGCGTCTGGCGCTTTTGCTATTTGCTTGCTCACAACAATTTGACAACACAACAATTGCTACAATAGACATTGCTTCCTTTCGTTCTTATTTGCTTTCCTCCCTGCCAAAGAAAAACTAAGTTTCCCCTTCCCTCTTCTATTTGTCCCCTATTTTTGTTTCTCTCTTCTCCTCCTTTTCCTCCTTCTCTCTTCTTTTTTCTCTTCCTTCTGTTTTCTCCTTCCTTTCTCCTCCTTCTTCGTCTCCAACCACACCGTCTTCGCCACACAACCTCCACAGCAAAAGCTCAGCAGCTATCCTCTTTCCCGATCAATCGCTTTCCTTGGTCCACTTCCTGCAAAACTTTTTTTTTTTTTTGTTTTAAACAAAAGAGCAAACTACAACTGCAAAAGACAAACTTTTTTTCTTTTTTTTTTTTTTTTTTTTTTTTTTTTTTTTTTTTTTTCTATTTCTGTTAAGTTGTTCTTTCCTATTCTGTCCTGCGATTTCTGTGTTTTTTCCCTGACAAAATATTCAAGGTTCAAGACCTTGGACACTGTAACTGCTAAAAACTACTGCCAGGATTACGTAATTAATATTTATTCTATCATATTTAGATTCAGTGTTGGCTTATTCTTGTCTTTCTCTCAGTAAATTTTTTCCTTTCTCGTCCTTTCTCTTTTCTGCAGAACCATGGAGGCAAAGAATATAAAAAAAGGCCAAAAGCATTCCAATGGAAACAAAAAAAACAAAAAAAATAAAAAAAAAAATAATATAACAAACAATAAAAACAATTATAAAAAAAAAAAAAAAAAAAAAAATAAAGGCAAATATCCGTCCATATTTTTCGAAAATCCTTACACTGAAGTTTCTGTTCCTGTTTGGCATCCAAATAAATCTCTGTAAATAAGGAGTTAAAGAGGGAGGGAATAGGGGATTGTTTCTTCCTCCTTTTTCCCTTTCCTTGAACCCCAAAGTAAACTTTAAAAACTTATTAAAAGTACACTTAACCTAATTTACACTTTAACACTTTATTAATAAGCTACTTTACTACCTTTAACACAGCTTTCACTTTAACTTGATAAATTACATAACTAGCTTTTATACTGTATTTGCAAGCAATCAGGGCTGGTAGGAGGATGGAGAAGGAGCTGGACTGGAAAAAGGAGCTTTCGCCTTCCTTTCTCCCTTCCCTTTCTTCCTTCTTAGAGAATCTTTCTTCCCTCTCTTTTCTTCCTTTCCCTCCCCCCCCTGTCCCCTTCCCGGCAGTATTTAGTACTTTCATTACTTTCTCTATTTATTATTAGACTTGTACTGTCTTCCCTCTACTAAAACAAATTTAAGAATTACTTTAACTTATTACGTACTTACTACTTTTTTCGTTCCTCCCTCTACAAACAAACAAACAGCACCCAAAAATCCAACCAGATCATCTTCAAAAAATTCAAGCAATCACCAACCTCTTCAAAGATTCAAACAAATACAATCAATTCCTTCAACCTTCAAAAAAACAAACACAATCACAATCAACAACCCACAGAAAACAAGAGACTTGAGGTGACTTCAGTCAACCCCAAGCATGGTTCATCATCAAATCAGCTCATCATCAGCATCAATATCAACATCACAATCTCTTTGATTATAAAATCCTGCCCTACCGCCAACTAGGGGGACCCAAGTCTTTTCCAGACTGCTGGAGTGCACGAAGACTTTTGTCCAGCCGTCCTTAGGTCCCACGTTGAACTACAACTTCCATAATCACCAGCCACGCACTCGGGCCACCAGCCATGCTAGTCAACATAACGAGTGCTGCAGTCTGTTACATTTGGAGGACATTCATTGAAAAAAGGCTGCTGTATTGTCTTTTTATAATACAACACATAACATGAGCAAATAGTATCCTATAAGCAGGAAAAGTGCTTACTACTATTCGTATTTCCCAATAAAATACATTTTTCATATTGAAGAATTAACATGAATTTTGTATACTGAGTCTGGAGTTGAGGACAGCATGGAAATCCCACTCCTCACACTATGCATTGTTGTGGTTGTTTTAACTCCCTCCCAGACGACTTTGAACTCATGGAGACCCTATAGATTAAAGCGTTTCCAATATTCCCCCTCCATCCCCTTCCCCGCTAACCATCTGCATGTTGTCTCTCTCTTGCTACTATCCTCTACATTTCTCAGCATAATGGTCCTTTTCAATATTCATGCCTTCTCTGATAGCCTAACATTGCCCCTAAACCTTCTCAGTAATTGCTCCTAGGCCTGTGTTGGTGTTTCTGCTAGTAGTATTTGTTTTGTCTTGGAATACACCTAATATGGTGTCCATTCTGGGCGCCACAGTCAGAAAAACATTGAGAAACTGGAGCGTGTTCCAGGAGGGCGACTAAAATGGTGTTAAAGGGTCTGGAGCCATGTCCTATGGAGGAAGAGCTTGGGAGCTGGGTGATGTTGGTAGCCTGGAGAGGAGAGTGTTAGAGGTGGTATGATAGCCTGGTTTAAATAGTGATTTGGAAGGGTGTCATATGTGAGGAGGGAGGGCAAGCTTGTTTTTTGTCTGCTGGCTGCTCAGAGAACATGGGAGGTGGTGCAAGCTCAGGAAAAGAGATTTTCCAGCTCAACATTGGAGGAAGTTTCCGTGACAGTAGGGGGGTTTGGACAGTGGAACAACTCCCGTTGGGAGGTGTAGTGGAGGTCTCTCGTCCGTCTTGGAGGTCTTTAAAGCAGAGGTGGATGGTCCATTGTCGGTCAGGGTGCTTTGATTGGAGGTTTCCTGCATGGCAGTGGGGTTGGACTTGGTGATGGCCCTTTGTGGTCTCTGCCAACCTAAGTATGATTTTGGATTCTATGATTCTTGATATATGGTTGGAGTCGTTGCTTCATGGGAAATTAGTAAATTCATTTAGAATTACGATTACTGCAATCTTTTGTTGTCTCCTAGTTTTTTGTGAATGAAAGAAATTACAGTATATTGTTGCTTCAATCTTTGGGTGTTTTTGAATTTTGTTTTTCATATTTGTTGCAGATTTTTAGTTAATAACTATCCGGGAGTTTGTCTCTGTGGATGTAAGTATTCTATTGGTCAGGGTTGTCTGTTCTGGTGATTTAACTAGAGTTGCATTAGCGTATAGATAGTGAGCATGCACAGTTGTATATTCCCGATCCCAGAAATTTTAGGGTCCACTACCTCGTCGTATAGCAGTCCAACCCCCTGCCATGCAGGAAATCCAAATCAAAGCATCCCTGACAGATGGCCATCCAGCCTCTGCTTGAAGACCTCCAAGGAAGGAGACTCCACTACACTCCAAGGGAGTTTGTTCCACTGTCAAACAGCCCTTACTGTCAGGAAATTCCTCCTAATGTTGAGCTGGAATCTCTTTTTCCTGTAGCTTGCATCCATTCTTCCGGGTCCTAGTGTCTGGAGCAGCAGAAAAAAAAGCTTGCTCCCTCCTCAATATGACATCCCTTCAAATATTTAAACAGTGCTATCATATCACCTCTTAACCGTCTCTTCTCCAGGCTAAACATCCCCAGCTCCCTAAGTCGTTCCTTGTAGGGCATGGTTTCCAGACTTTTAACCATTTTAATTACTCTCCTTTGGACATGCTCCAGTTTCTCAATGTCCTTTTGGAATTGTGGTGCCCAGAACTGGACACAATATTCCAGGTGGGGCCTGACCAGAGCAGAATATAGTGGCACTATGACTTCCCTTGATCTAGACACTATATAGTGGTGCCTCGGGTTACGAAATTAATTCGTTCCGCCGCGGCGTTCGTAACCCGATACATTTCGCAACCCGAAAAAGGCTTTTCCGAAGCGCGGCTAGCGGCTGGAAAGCCGCTAGCCGCGCTTCGCATTTGAATTTCGCGCCGATATTTTTTTCGTAACCCGAAAAAAATATCGTAACCCGGAACAGTTTTTTCCTATCTATTTTTTTCGTATCCCGGAAATTTCGTAACGCGATCAATTCGTATCCCGGGGTACCACTGTACTTCTATTGATGCAGCCTAAAATAGCATTGGCCTTGGTAGCTTCCGCATCACATTGTTGACTCATGTTCAATTTATGGTCTACTTGGACTCCTAGATCCCTTTCACACGTACAGTGGTGCCTCGGGTTACGAAATTAATTCGTTCCGCCGCGGCGTTCGTAACCCGATACATTTCGCAACCCGAAAAAGGCTTTTCCGAAGCGCGGCTAGCGGCTGGAAAGCCGCTAGCCGCGCTTCGCATTTGAATTTCGCGCCGATATTTTTTTCGTAACCCGAAAAAAATATCGTAACCCGGAACAGTTTTTTCCTATCTATTTTTTTTGTATCCCGGAAATTTCGTAACGCGATCAATTCGTAGTTTCATTCAGCCAGGTGTCCTCCATCCTATATCTGTGCTTTTTGTTTTTCTGCCCTAAGTGCAGTACCTTACATTTCTCCGTGTTAAATTTCATTTTGTTAGCTATGGCCCAGTTTTCTAGTCTGTTCAGGTCATTTTGAATCTTGATCCTGTCCTCTGGGGTATTAGCTACTCCCCCTAATTTGGGGTCATCTGCAAATTTGATAAGTATGCCCCCAATTTTGTCTTTCAAGTCATTGATAAAGATGTTGAATAGCACTGGGCCCAGGACAGAGCCCTGTGGGACCCCACTGGTCACTTCTCTTCAGGATGAAAAGGAGCCATTGTTGAGCACCCTTTGGCTTTAGCCAGTCAACCAATTACAAATCCATAATTAGGAGGACTAGCTAATACCCCAGAGGACAGGATCAAAATTCAAAATGACCTTAATAGATTAGAAAGCTGAGCCAAAGCTAACAAAATGAATTTCAACACGGAGAAATGTAAGGTACAGTGGTACCCCGGGATACGAATGCGCCGCCTTACGAAATTTCCGGGTTACGAAAAAAATCCATTTAAAAAAACTGTTCCGGGTTACGAAGGTTATTTCGGGTTACGAAAAATTTTTTGGTGCTTTTCGGCGCTATTTCGTACGAAATCGCGGCTTTTCCCCATTAGCGCCTATGGCTTTTTCGCCTTACGAAGATTTTCGGGTTACGAAAGCGGCGGCGGAACGAATTAATTTCGTAACCCGGGGTACCCCTGTACTGTACTTAGGGCGGAAAAATGAAATGCACAGATATAGGATGGGCGACACCTGGGTGAACAAGACTATGTGTGAAAGGGATCTGGGAGTCTAAGTAGACCACAAATTGAACATGAGTCAACAGTGCGATGCAGCAGCTAACAAGGCCAATGCGATTTTAGGCTGCATCAATAGAAGTATAGTGTCTAGATCTAGAGAGGGTTAAGAGGTGATATGATAGCCCTCTTTAAATATTTGAAGGGATGTCATATTGAGGAGGGAACAAGCTTATTTTTTGCTGTTCCAGAGAACAGGATCCGGAACAATGGATGCAAGCTACAGGAAAAGAGATTCCACCTCAACATTAGGAGGAACCTCCTGACAGTAAGGGTTGTTCGACAGTGGAACACACTCCCTTGGAGTCTGGTGGAGTGTCCTTCCTTAGAGGTCTTTAAACAGATGCCGGATGGCCATGTGTCAGGTATGCTTTGATTGAGACTTCCTGCATGGCAGGGGGTTGGACTGGATGGCCCTTGCAGTCTGTTCCAACTCTGATTCTATGATTCTATGCCTAAGAATGTATGCTAGCTAGTGCCTTAACTATCATTTGGTTTGAAAACATAGGGTTGGTATAAGAACTTAGGAAACCAGGAAATATTGGAGGAAGATTGAACTTTAAAAACATTAAAGCAAATTTAGATTAGGGATTTTATCACACAAGGCTAGAGAAGCAGAATTTTAAAAGGATAAAATATCACTTGGTATATACATCTTTGGCTAGTACTTATTAGACAAAAATACCGTCTTTGGCTGGTACTTATCGCACAATGTTGTGTCTGTCCTGCTGCTGCTTTGCGTTGCATTCATTACTGTAGTGCACATTTTCATTGACAGGCAAAACCAGTCAATAGACTCTCCATCTCACTGGTATTCCATTACTGCCTTTTTTTTTTAACAGGTCCCTTCTGCTGCAGTTCTGCTTCTCAGGAAATCTACTTCTTTCCTTCTCCCCCTCTTTCCCTTGCAGCTATCATAGCAGCCAGCTACCTCCTGAAGCTGACTGCTGTGTACACTCACACAACAGAGGGCTTTAGGAGGTGGTTAACAGTCTTGATCGCTCATTCGCCCCTTCCTCTTAGAAGGCAATATTTGGCAGTAGCAAAACCAGATCATATAACCGTGGATTGCCAATGTGCTATCATGGGGAAAGTGTGATAAGAAATTATGCCAAACCAACTGCTCCTATTCTTAAACTAGAACAACTGTCGCAGAACAGCAGGCTGGTGTGATAAAGTCCGACATTTCTATGCTTTTAGGCAGATGCTCTAATAATCCATTTTGAGCAATGCAGAAAATAATTCCAGAGAAAGGTGGTACCTGCTGTATACCAGATGGACCTCTGTTCACTGCAGGCATCTAGCTATTAAGGTTGGGCTTGTTAAGAAATGTGAGAGGTAGGAGTGTATCTCACATGCAGAGTAATTAGTATTTTCAAGCAGAAAGTAAGCAATAACTCCACTACCCACTCGCAGGGTCTAGCAGAGAAATAAAGCGGGGATAGTCTTATTTGTAAAAATATATGAAGAAGGGTTACCACATACACGGTTGGTGGGTTGGATGTCCTTCTGTCAGCGAGCTAAGATATTTTTTATTCAGACAGGCATTTAAAACAGAAAGTCTTTAAAGAATGAGCTGGGCATGTTGTACTGTTTTATAGTGTATTGTTCTTAAGTACATTTATCTTTCTAAACTGCATTTTTAATGAGTGATCTGTTTTTAATATTAATGTTTCCACAGGAGGCTAGGCCAGCTCCCTCCCTGCTGGCCTTTCCCCAGCAAGCAAAAACATTTTTATTTAAGCAAGCTTTTTAAAATCATGCAAGCCTCGTTTTATTTGGGTGGTGGTGGTGGTGGTGGTTTAGATTATGTTTTTAACCTTTGTATGGCCTCATAATGACAGACCAAAATAAAGTTGCTTCGGGTCACCTTTGAGGTATGCTGTTTAAATGATGCATGCATCCTAAGAGTCTGGAAGTCATGCCAAAGCCACGCTCCAATCCTAAGGACTGGAGCATGGCTTTGTTGTGGCTTCTGGACTCTTAGGACGCATGCATCATTTAAACAGTATACCTCCAAAGTGACCCAAAGCAGCTTTATTTTGACCTGTCTGTACGGGACCTATGTTTTAAATTTTAACCTTCTAGTGTTTTAATAAGGTTATTTTAATTGTTATTAAACATGTTGTTTTAATGTGTTTTATATTGTGAGCTGCCTTGGGTCCCTTTTTGGGAGAAAGGTGGGATAGAAATATAATTAATTATATTTTTTAATTAATTAATATTGTAATAGTTTAATTCTATTTGTATGCTTACTTGTGTATATTTTAAATTGTACTTTGCAGGATGTGATGGCTTAGTGGTTAAGATGCCAACGGTAATGATCAGAAGATTGGAAGGTTGGCAGTTTGAGGCCCGAGTGCTCTATGATGGGGTGAGCTCCTGTCACTAGTCCCAGCTTCTGCTGACCTAGTAGTTCGAAAGCATGCAAATGCAAATAGATAAATAGATACCACTTTGGTGGAAAAGTTACAGCAGTTGGTGCAGTCATGCTGGTCACATGATCACCAGAGCAGTCCTCGAACAACGCTGGCTCTTCAGGTTAGTAATGGAAATGAGCACTGACCCTACAGTCGGTTACGACTAAATATTCAAGTCAAAGGACTATCTTTACCTTACCTAATTGTACTTTACTTTTAAATTGTAAGACATTCTGAGTCCCAATTTTTTGGGGGAAACGGGATATTATTACTGCTGCTGCTGCTAGTAATTATAATTACTTGCAAATACTAAATATTTCATAACTTTTCAAGGTGAGAGACTATGTAAGAAATGCTCCTCAAACATGTAGGAGAGAATAGCAAAGTACAAAATGAAGGATCAAACAAATCAGACTAACTGGAGATTACGAGAAGAAAGAGGGTGTGTGGCTCAAACCATCAAGCAGGGAATACAGTCTGCCCACGCTATCCACGGGCTTGCCATTCGCCGACTTGAGCTCACACAGATGGCAAGCCCTGGTGGACAAAATGCTGTGGGCACTGCAGGTGCACACCGCCATGCACGGGAATGCACTGCCATGGGAATCCATAGGATCACATCACAGGCGGTTTCCCTCAGACACGGTGATGTCTGGAATGGATCCTCCATTAAGGGCCCACTGTAACATGAATAAATATGACTGAATGCCTAAACTCTTAGAGACACATGCAAACTAGCAATTAATGAGCATTGGCATGCTTCTGTTTTTCTCAGAGCAGACTCCTGGCTCCCTTGGGCAATGTGATGTAAAGACAGACCAAACAGCATGATCAATTGACATAATTATAACTTATTGGCCTGTTACAGACAGGCCAAAATAAAGCTGCTTCGAGTCACTTTGGAGGTATGGTATTTCAATGATGCATGCGTCCTAACAGTCCAAAAGCCGCACCAAAGCCACACTACTGTTCTAAGGACTGGAGTGCAGCTTTGGTGTGGCTTTTGGACTCTTAGGACACATGCATCATTGAAATACCATACCTCCAAAGTGACTCGAAGCAGCTTTATTTTGGCCTGTCTGTAACAGGCCATTGTTGTTCTTGTTGTGTGCCTTCAAGTCATTTCTGACTTATGGTGACCTCTCACAGAGTCTTCTTGGCAGAATTTGTTCAGAAGGAGTTTGCTTTTTCCTTCCTCTGAGGCTGACAGAGAGTGATTTGCCCAAGGACACCCAGTGGGTATTATGCAGGATCCAAAAGTTTCTCTACAATGTCTTATAAACTTTGGTCAAGAAAGAATACATCTCACTCCAATGAGACAACACAAGAACTGGGAAAGCTGCTCTTGGGAGTGCACTCTTTGGACGTTTCTCCCTGGGATTCTGTCACAGGTAGTATTTTTAGCTACCTCCATGTTGTACCCCTAGGATAGTATCAGAACATAACGTGTGTTACAGGAAAGAAGTGAACCATCCCAAGTGCTTGTGTTGTAGGGAGATGATTTTGTAGGAAACCTGTGAGACATGTTTTTCCTTGTTCATCATGTAGTTCTGCATGTTGCCATGCCTGCAGGTGTGGGTCAGAAGGGGGGCATTCAAAATGGCTGCAACTCTGTCCAGAAAATGAACAATAAATCCATTTGTGGCTGTACCATTTGCAACACCTATTAATCACAATGTCATATTTGCAAATTTTGGTCTAGGGTCAGGCTGCTAAGATCAGCTGTCCAGATGCTAAGTTTAAAAACAATAACAGCAGAGTCTAGTATTTTTTCAGTGTTTCTTTACAAACAGAAACACAACTATGGCTTTGATAATAATTTGGCTGGATACCAGTTACTGTAATCTAAACTAGTGAAGAGTTTAATAAGAATTAGTTAAATCTTATTTATTTATTCAGTCAGTGAGCCATTTAGTCATCAGTACATATGTGAAAAATTACCATTCAGTGAATACAGATGTGAGCAGATATGTTAATTTGTGAGATGTTGTTTCATGCTGCAAAAAGAAATCAACATTAGATTATTAGTGATTCAATCAATGTTAGTGATTGAAGCTTATGTTGTTCATGGACCTTACATAGTGCATCTCAGCTCAAGAAAGGAAGGTTAAAATTGTGTTATTTGTATCAATGACATCTACTGTCGTCATATGATTCTCACACATCTGAGTTTTATTTTCGTCCACTTTCATGTAGTTGCAAATATCAGTGAATGCCAAGCCATAAAGAAAACAGCTGCAAACCTAATGTTTCATCTGGTCATCGTACACTGTTTTTGCCTTCAAGTCATTTCCGAATTACAGCAACCCTAAGGCCTAAATCATGGGGTTTTCTTGGCAAATTTCTTCAGAGGGGGTTTGCCATTGCCACTCTGATGGTGAGAGAGTGTGAACTGGGATTTGAATCCTGGCCTCCAGAGCCATAGGTCCAAAACAGACTACAGAAATAAACCAGTTTGAGACTGCTTTAACTGCCCTGGTTCAATGCTAGGGAATTCTGGGAACTGTAGTTTTGTGACACATTTAGCCTTTTCTGTCAGAGAGCTCTAGTTCAACAATAAACTACAACTATTAAATGTGCTTGGAACCAGAAGTGTTTGGGATTCCAAAAGATCTGGGACAAAGAATTTGCTTACCAACAGGTAGTGCCATAAAATGTTCTGAAACTGCAATCCTATAACAGGGGTAGGAAGCAAGACTGTGCTAAATGGAGTTCATTTTGATAACTTAATTATCCAAGTGTACAGTGCTCTGGTGGTACAGTGGTTAAATGTATGTACTGCAGCCACTCACTCAAAAACCACAAGGTTGTGAGTTCAGTTCCAGCCAGTGGTTCAGGGTCGACTCAGCCTTGTATCCTTCTGAGGTTGCTAAAATGAGTACCCAGCATGTTGGGAGCAATTAGCTTACACCTTGTAAACTGCTTAGGCAGTGCTTGAGTGCACTGATAAGCAGTATAGAAATGTACTTGCTATTGCTATTGTTCTGTGAGCAATACTAAACATGCTAAGTAATTACAAAGGGAGTCCATTTATTTTGCGTAGACTTGAGGAGAGTATGAGTTTAGCTAGATTAATATTTTGGTTCCTGTCTAATAGCCCCAACGTCACTGAATTGTGGTGGATGGAAAACAGAGTAGGGAAGAAGAGGTGGAGAAGCCATGATAGGAAGAAATAGGAAGTGGGGCTGAAAAAACAAGCAAATAACATTTTCAATTAATGATCTAAGTGGCTAGCAACAATGTGGGAGCAATAATAAACACATTAAACAGTTTCAAGGGGTTCACTGCAGTTCACCTGAAATATTATTATTATTATTATTATTTTATTTTCTTATATCCCGCCTTTCTCCCAATGTAGGAACTCAAGGCGGCATAATATATGTAGAGAGACACTGCCAGGATGGAATTATCAGAACAGACAATCGGAATCAGGCTGGCAAAAAGTTGGAGTCCTGCCTGATGACCAGCTATAAAAAGAAGGAGCCATTAAGAAGGAGGAATGTGTCAAGAACTGTTAGGAGAACAGTTAGAACTGCCAGAAGTGCAGTTAGAATTAGATATGTGCCTTAATGCGATTCAGACTCTCATGTAAGGTAGAAAGATTTAAAAGGGACAAAAGAAATCCAGTGGCACAGAGAAGTGTCACAGAACTACCAGGCGTGCAGTTGGAAATAAGAGTTCAGCCTTAAAGGGGATTCAGATCCCCATATAAGGAGGAAAGATCATAGAAGGACAAAATAAGGGATGAAGCAGACTGCCCTGAAGGGGTGGCTTCAAGCTGCCTCTTCCGAAGTTGGATTGGGGCCACGGCAACCATGTGCTAGAGCCCCAATCTGCCTTTTTGCCGGCCCAAACAGAAGTGACAAATAGCCGCTCCTTTTTTGAACTGGCAAAAAGCTGGCTTTTCTACCCCACCGCAGATGGAAGCCAGCTTTCAGGTGCTCTGGCAGCATGCAGCATGTAAGCTCCTCACTGCTGGAACGCCCAGAAGCCGGCCCATGTGTGGGAAGTCAGGCGGTGTGAAGCCGGCTTCTGGGCTGCTTCACAGTGTGCAGTGTCAAAATGCTGTGCTCTGAAGCTGTCCAGATAGCTGCGCAAAGGGGTATGCTGTTTTGCCCCTAAGTCCTGTGCAGTCCATTTAAAGTGTTACATTCTTTGAGCAGTGGAGAGCCAATAAAGGGAAGGCTCATATCCACCTCATTTTCTGGAACTGTAACAGCTAGAGTTTCATAGAATTTATATTCCTAATGAATAAGTTTTAGTGGAAGGTGTGTGTAAAGCACTGAAACACAGTTGAAGTGTAAGTCATTAAGTGAACTGGAGCAAAGTCAATTTGCATCAATGAAGTAATATACATATTGTAACCACAAGCTTTGAGAACCAACTACTAAAAAATGATACCATCATAAGTTCTTTCTGTAACTAAAAGTTATTTTCTTCTTGCTCACAAAGGAGTGTCTGGAAGCTATTTATAAGTAACAACATCAAAAATACACTACTAAGAATATAAAAAACATTAGTAGCAGTAGTAAAGAAAGCTGGAGGACCAAGGGTTAGAGAAATAGTTCGGGGGGGGGGGGGGGGCCTCAAACTATTTAGGATGAGACAGGAGAAGAACCCTGTGTTACCCTGTGGTCACATATACAATAATAATATACAATAATATACAGCGTCTTTCACACAGTCCCAAGGGTGCTACAACATCCCTTTGCACACTGATAGTCTAGAATAACATGGCTATGTTTTTAAATATCCAGAAGTGTATATTATACAATTTTATATAGTAATATACAATGCAATTAGTCATAAGGCATCTCATCAAAAGGTGTACAGACTAACATCTATAAGGGCCTTGGCTGTTTGACAGCTAAGCAAACAAAAGCATTTTCAGTGGATCAGTAACAAGTACCGTACATAATTCCTTACAAACTTTTAACCTTAATAACTTTTCATAGGTGAGGTGCCTGAAAGACGACATTTTACATGTTGGTGAGGATGGAATGGGGTATTGAAGGGGGGGGGGGGGAAGAGCTACAGATAATTGACAAAATTTAAGTAAATAGGCTGCAAGACGAGATCCTATACTTTAGAACAATCTTTCTTAACTTCTGGAGAAGTTGAAGTCCCCCCATTTCCAGGCAACAGTTGTAGTATAAGCTTTGTAGTCTACTGGTGGGTGGGGGTGACTCGTTAAGGGAAGACAACTTTCAAATGACAAAACTAGCAGTTTTGAAAGTGCCAGTAATAAAATGTGCCCCTGGGAATCAACCTTCACGACCTCCATGCCATTTTCTGTAAATTATATGGTCTATCCTGAACCTAACATTTCTAACAGATAATACATTCACAATAACCCAGCTGATTATATCCAGTTTCTAACATTTCGTATTAATTAATTAAATTTCAACCCTGATGTTCTAAGCTCTTGGATTTCCAAGCGGCTGCATAACTGTGGCTGCCTAGACATTCCTTGGATCGTACTTTTGTTCATCTTCTGCAGACAGGATCCTTTTGTCCAAGGGCAATATTGGTATCTTGCCATATATATTTGTGGAGAATTGGTGTTTGGGTTGGAGTCAGGCAGAAACACCTATACGTCTAAACTGAAGGGACTAGAGATGTTAAAACATTCTCAAAATTAAAACTGTCTGGATGTACAGTTAAGAACTAGTGTCTGTGACACTGTTATCTTGTGCCCAATCTGTGACCCTGGTGTCTTATATAAAAGGTGCATCAAGCAGAAAGGATCAGGTAGCATGAATTCAAATGGTTTCATGTTCTCCAGACTAACATACTTTATGTCCTAGGCCAAGAGCACAGATGGTCTTGTTCCAGTGTAACTCTGGGTCTCTTGGAACTGTAATTATTACCCACCATTGTATAGTGGAAAAAAGGGAACACACTTGAGTCATTTGGACAGTCTTCAACCAGAAATCTGAGTCTCTACATCAAAGAGTTTTGCAGCTGTGAAGCATGAAAGGCAAGAGGTCCAAATTAGCAACAAGGTCACATCAAAGTTCAGATAATGCCCAGGGCGGGTGCAAAAGGAGCCCCCTTGGGGATAGGGAATCCACAAAGCAACTGCCATACATAGTGTCCAGACGATTGCATGAAGGTTGCCATTCTGGGGTTGGGGAAGGGGGGGACATCCTTCTCCACCCCTTTCGCAGATGTAAATCTATGTTGTTGGTATCAGCCAAAGTCAACAGACTTTGACCTTCTTCTCAAAAACAACTGCTTCACAGTTTAATAAACCCTGAATGTACTTTTTAACTCCTGTTCTTGCCTTGGGGGATGAATTAAGTTTGGAGGGGAGAGTTGTCAGAACTGTTTGCATTTTTCTGTATCTGAATGTTTTTATTTGTAAGAACATTACAAGAAATAGGCTGTCTCTTTCTCTGTCCCCCCTCCTCCCTGTACCCTGCTACTCCTCACTAACAGGAAGTATCTGTACCATAAAGAAGGTGTCTGTTTTGTTTGATGCTATGTGTAGTCTATCATGGCTGGCAAGGGTTTCTGGTAGAGCATAGCAGAGATAGTATCGTCTTTTATTGTTTATATCTCATCTTGCTATCTTTTTCTTTTAATCCACAAGACAGAAAATAAAATGAGTAAATGTGACCAGAAATCAAAATACAGTACAACAAACCAAAATTAAATGCGTCAGGAGGCAGAATTAATCATCCAAGATATGATTAATTGGCACCAGATGCTTTGTGGGGGGAAATCCAGCACAGGTCTTAACAGTATCGCAGATGCCCCAGAGTTTGGGAAAGTTACATTTTTTGGACTAGACTACTCAGAATCCTCACTGGCCATGCTTCCTGGGGGAGTATGGGAGTTGTAGTCCAAAAGAATAACTTATTGAAGTTCTGAAGACCTTCTGTTACAGCAATATCAAGCTTAGGGTCTTTTATGGTTGTAGAGAATCTTTTATGGTTATTGCTGTTGATTTCTTTTCATCTGTCTTTCTGATGTTGGTTCTCTGTGAAGGGATAAAAACAGGCACTCTCTAAATCAGGAATAGGGAACTTTTGTTTCTTCAGATATTTTGGATTACAACCTCCAACCTAGGTTCAGGGAGTTGTAGGCCATAAGATCTGGTAGACCAAAGGTTTGTCACCCTCATTCTAAATAAAACATATCAACAGGACAAAATGGAAACTCTGAACTCCCATGCTGTTATGGAAAATGCACAGCTTGTTATTGCTCTTAATTGTATATGGCGCGTTCCAGATGCGCAAAAAGTATGTACTAGGTACGTACGAGGGTTAGGAAAAGGCATCCTTTCTGGATGCCCTAACCCTAGTATGTACCTAGTATGTACAAATTGGCGGCGCCTTATACACATATAACAGAGGCATCAAAACACTTTCTCACTTCCTACATTAGGCTGATGACATCTAGACAGCTGTATGGTGGGCAAGAGATAGATTTTGTTATTTATTTTAAATGTTTGTACCAGCTCCAGTTCTGGTGTTGAATGCAAGTTCCTTGATTGATTATGTGCTCAGAAATACATGTTGTTTTGCAGTTCACTGTCCACCTACCTTAGTCACTACTTTGTACCTGGTTTCGTTTGGAGAATTTGGGGATTCAAGAGATAAATGAAGTAGAACCTCCAAACCTGTACTCTGTCCATCTTTAGGTATGCAAAGGGATTGTAATGCCTTTGAGACTAACTGTGTGAAAGACATTGTATCATGAACTTTCGTAAACTTGGTCTACAGAAGCAAGAGGAACTGAATGTGTACTATGCATATATGAAATGTGAGTTCAGCCCTCAGCATCTGAGAAGGAACTTGCATCTCAGGGCTGGGCTGGGGAAAACTCTGCCTCAGTTGCATAGCTCCTTCATACAATAATATCAAGGACAATTTAAAAAAAATTGGATGGCTTCTTTTATTTAGAAATATAAGTACAGTATGTTTTCCAAAGGTTGAGAGATTTAAGTAATTCTTGTATGTTAGGGTATTCATAATGATAGGGCATAATTGCAGCAGGTCCAGGAGCAACTTTCTACTCTGGGACCCTTCAGTGTTTCTCAAACTTTGGTCTTCCAGATGTTTTATATTTCAGCTCCCAGAATTCCTGGCCAAGCTGACTTGTGCTTCAGGGAGCTAAAGTCTAAAACAGCTGGAGGGCCAAAGTTTGGGACCCACTGGTTGAATGGAATCATAAAGGTGGAAGAGACTACAAGGGCCATCCCCTGCCATGCAAGAAATCACAATCAAAGCATCCCTGACAGATGGCCATCCTGCCTCTGTTTAAAGACCTCCAAAGAAGGAGATTCCACCACTCTCTGAGGGAATATATTCCACTATCAAACAGCTCTTACTATCAGGAAGGTCTTCTTAATGTTGAGGTGGAATCTCTTTTCATGATATTTGAATCCACTGCTCTGTGAACATGAACTGAACATGAGTGTCTGGAGCAGCAGAAAACAAACTGGCTCCATCATCAGTATGACATCCCTTCAAATATTTAAACAGGGCTGTCATATCACCTATTAACCTTCTATTACCCAGGCTAAACATACCCAGTTCCCTAAGCCACTCTTCATAGGGCATGGTTTCCAGACCTTCCACCATTTTGATTGTCCTTCTCTGGACATGCTTCAGTTAGTCCACATCCTTTTTGAATTGTGGTGCTGATAACTGGAAAATTGTCGAAACGTGTTTGGTTGTATCTGTATTTGTACATTTGTATGTCACCTGGCACTTCTAGTTTCCAGTATTTTATGCCTATTGGCAAAACTGATCTCTTACATTATTATTTTGCCATTACATTGGTTAATAAAGCCTTTTTATACGTTGTTCTATTACCACTTTTCCCTAAACTTTTTTGTTTTACCAATGTGCCCATAACTGGATACAGTATTTCAGGTGAGGCCTGACCAAAGCAGAATAGAGTGGTACTATTACTTTCCTAGACACTATAATCCCATTGATGCAGCCTAGAATCACATTGGCTTTTTAGCTGTGACATCACATTGTTGACTCATGTTCAACTTGTGGTCTACTAGGACTCCTAGATCCCTTTCATACATAATCTCATTCAGCCAGGTGGCCCCCATCCTATATCTCTGCATTTCATTTTTTCTACCAAAGTGCAGTGCCTTACATTTCTCCGTGTTGAAATTCATGTTATTAGTCTTGACCCAGCTTTCTAATGTATTGTAGTTATTTTGAATTTTGATCTTCTTCTCTGGGGTATTAGCTACTCCTCCTAATTTGGTGTCATCTGCAAATTTGATAAGCCTGCCCTCAATTCTTTCATTCAAATCATTGATAAAGATGTTGAATAGTACTGGGCCCAGGACAGAATCCTGTAGTACCTCACTGGCTACTTCTCTCCAGGATGAAGAGGAGCCATTGCTGAGCACTCTTTGAGTTTGGCCTGTCAACTAATTACAAATCCATCTAACAGTTGCATTGTCTAGCCCACATTTTACTTTCTTGTTTACAAGAGTATTATGGGGGACCTGGTCAAAGGCCTTACTGAAATCAAGATATGCTACATCCACAGCATTCCCTTCCCTAGCTGGTTATATATATGAGATCAGGTTAGTCTGGCATGACTTTTTTTTTTTTGAGAAACTCATGTTGACTTTTTATGATTATGGCATTCCCCTCTAAATTTTCACAGATGCTCTATAACAAAAAACAAACAGTTTCATTTTTATACCGCTTCATACTGAACTATACTGAACATACTGAACTAACAGTGTCTAAGTGATTTACAACTGTAAGCTAATTGCCCCCAACAATCTGGTTACTCATTTAGCAACCTCGGAAGGATGCAAGCCTGAGTCAAGCTTGAGCCCCCTTAGCTGGGATTGAACTTGCAACCTTATGGTTTTGAGTGAGTGTCTGCAGTACAGGCATTTAACCACTGTGCCACCAGGGCTCATTGTTGGGATCCTCTTTCCCCTCCTTTATGAAAATGGGGACAACGTTTGCCCTCCTCCAGTCTGCTGAGACTTCTGGGTCAAAGTGGGACTGAAGGCTACCACCCACATCCCCCTCGGGGATGGAGGACCTGTTAGAATGGTCCGCCCTCGATGGCTGATAGAACCTGTTAAGTTCCAGGAAGCCCTAGAGGATTTTATGGTTGGGAACGACAGCGATTCTGTCGAATCCATGGTTGATACCTGAAATGACGACCTTACCAAGGCCATAGACACTATTGCTCCCAAGTGTCCTTTCCAGCCCACTTCAAATAAGAAACCATGGTGCACTCAAGATCTTCGTAAAATGAAGTGGACTGTGCAACAACTAGAGTGCTGCTGGTGGAAACATCAACTTTTATTTGATAAGACACTCCATAGAGACTTCTTAAAGTCCTATGGAGTGGCAGTGGATACAGCAAAGAACTCTTTCTATGCTGTATGCATTGCATCTGCAAGGTCTCGTCCAGCAGAGCTGTTCAGGGTGGTTAAAAAGTTAACTACATTGCCTCCCACCCTGAACCCACTTTTGGAACCAACTAAAGCCTACTGTGATGCATTTAATGACGTTTTTACAGATAAAATCTCTCAGATGATGATGATGATGATGATGATGATAATAATAATAATAATAATAATAATAAATTTTATTTATATCCGCTTTTCCACAGATCAAAGCGGTGTACAGACAATTAAAACCATACAATTACAGAACTCTAAGCACAATCATTCGCCTTCAAGGGTAAGCAGGGAATTGATGGCAACAGGGTAGATAACATCATTCTTCAGGAGGGGAAGGCTTGACAAAAAAGAAGAGTTTTAATCCTCTTTTTGAATGTTTCTAGGGGGGTTGTCAGACAGAGCTCCTCAGGTAGATCATTCCACATTAGTGGGGCCACCACTCAAAAGGCCATCTGGGATGTGGCAACGTATTTGGAAGGTGGAATTACCAGTAAGTTCTTCCCAGATGTTCTGAGTGTGCGGGGTGGATCATATGGGGAGATGCAGTCCCTCAAGTAACTCAGGCCCAAGCCATGTAGGGCTTTATAGGTAGTGACCAACACCTTGTATTGCGCTCGGAAGCAAATGGGCAGCCAGTGAAGATCTTTCAAGATAGGTGTTATATGGTCAAACCTGGACGCACCAGTGACCAATGTGGCTGCCATATTTTGTACTAATTGAAGCTTCCGGACTTGGTACAAGGGTAGCCCCATGTAGAGCACATTACAGAAATCTAATCGAGAGGTTATCAGAGCATGTACCACAGTTTCAAGGTCCCTTTGGCCCAGAAAGGGCCGCAGTTGGCGTATCAACTGAAGTTGATAGCAAGCACTTCTGACCGTCGCATCTACTTGAGATGTCAACTGCAGAGACGAGTCCAGAAGTACTCCTAAACTGTGAACTTTGTCCTTCAGGGGAAGTGTGATCCCGTTCAGGACAGGTGGATAAATTTCCTTTCTAAGGCCTGGGGGACCTATCACCAGTACTTCCGTTTTCTCTGGATTCAGTCTGAGTTTGTTTTCCCTCATCCAGCCCATTACCGACTCCAGGCAGGCATTCAGAGGAGAGACGCCATCCTTAGTCACTGCATCAGTCGGGGACACAGAGAAGCATATTTGGGTGTCATCAGCATACTGATAACACCGCGCCCTAAGATAAGATAAGAGCTGATCTGGACGCGGGCATTAAAACAGAGACAGTAAGACAGGTGTCCAGTGACTCCGTGGACTATGTTAAACTGGATCACTTTGAATTTGTATATACTGATGAAGCAGACAAGCTTCTTGGAAGTGTAAGGAGGACAACATGTCCCCTCGACCCCTGTCCTTCATGGTTAACTGCCCAGGGAGGTGATGCAGTAAAGACCCTACTACAATCTATAATTAATGCAACTAAAACAAGCGGTGGTCAAACCGCTTTTGAAAAAAACTCACCCTAGATCCCCTGGTAAGAAATAATTACAGACCGGTTTCCCCTTTACCATTCTTGGGCAAGGTGATCAAGAGGGCAGTTGCTTTCCAACTCGAAGTTGTCTTGGAGGAAGCCGATTATCTGGACCCATTTCAAACTGGCTTCAGGGTGGGATACAGAATTGAGACTGCCTTGGTCACCTTAGTCGATGATCTCCGTCTGGGCATCGACGGGGGAAGTGTGACCCTGTTGGTGCTCTTGGACATCTCAGCGGCCTTCAATACCATAGACCATGGTATCCTTCTGGAATGCCTGAGGGAGTTAGATATTGGAGGCACTGCACTCCAGTGGCTCCATTCCTCTCAGGCAGATTTCAGATGGTGATGCTGGGGGACAGCTGCTCTTCTAAAAGAGAGCTGACATCTGGTGTCCCTCAGAGTGTCATCCTGTCCACCATGCTGTTTAACATTTACATGAAGCCGTTGGGCGAGATCATCCGGAGACATTGGACAGGATGTTATCAGTACGCTGATGACACCCAAATTTATTTCTCTATTCTTCCGACTGCTGCAGTGACTAAGGATGGCATCTCTCCTCTGGATGCCTGCCTTGAGTCGGTAATGGGCTGGATAAGGGAAAACAAAGTCAAGCTGAATCCAGAGAAAATGGAGATACTTGCGATAGGTACTTCAGATTCGGGGATGGAGACTTGTCAACCAGTCCTGGACAGGATCACACGTCCCCTAAAGGACAAAGTTCACAGTTTGGGAGTACTCCTGGACCTGTCGCTACAATTGTCAGCTCAAGTGGATGCAATGGCCAGGAGTGCTTGGTACCAACTTCAGTTGATAACGTCAACTGCGCCCCTACCTGGATCAAAAGGACCTAAAAGCAGTGGTACACACACTGGTAAACTCTTGTCTTGATTTCTGTAACACGCTCTACATGAGGCTACCCTTGTACCAGGTTTGGAAGCTTCAACTGATTCAAAATGCGGCAGCCAGATTGGTCACTGGTTCGTCCAGGTGTAACCATATAACACCTGTCCTAAAATCTCTTCACTGGCTGCCAATTAGCTTCCAAGCACAATACAAGGTGTTGGTTTATTACCTTTAAAGCCCTACATGTCTTTGGCCCGAGTTACTTGCGGGAACGCCTCTCCCTACACAATCTGCCCCGCATTCTCAGAATAACTGGGAAGAATGCGTTAGAACATCAGTCAACTAGGCTCATATCGACTTCCCAGAGAGCCTTCACAGCACCTGCTCTGAAATTGTGGAACAGTCTTCCAGAAGAGATCCGTCATTACCTTCTTAGAGGCATTTAAGAGGGCACTTAAGACGGATCTCTTCTGGCAAGCTTACCCACCTGACCTTATGTAAGAGACACCTTCAGACCATTCTATGAATCTATTGCATTACCACCTGACGATGAGTTAGCTTTTAAGATTAATTTTTTATTGATGTATTTTTATATGTATTTTATTACTGATGCATGTGTTTTAGTGGACTGTAATCCCACCTCAATCCATCTGGGAGAGGCAGATAAATATAAGTTGTTGTTGTTGTTGTTGTTATTGTTATTATTATTCTCCTGTTCTCCAGGAGCTCTCAAAGATTATTGCCAATGGCTCTGAGATTACTTCTACCAGTTCTTTTAATACCTTTGGATGTAGTCCCGGAGACTTAAATTCATTAGTACAGGTATTCCTGTACTATATTTTTACTTATTCTGTGCTGCATTTCTCCTATTGCATATTTCCTTATTCTGTCCTAATAGTGATACAGTGGTACCCCGGGATACGAAATACCCACGTTACGAAATTTCCGGGATACGAAAAAATCCCATAGGAAATAACTGTTCCGGGTTACGAAGGTTTTTTCGGGTTACGAAAAATTTTTTGGTGCTTTTCGGCGCTATTTCACACGAAATTGCGGCTTTTCCCCATTAGCGCCTATGGGTTTTCGGCTTGCGAAGGCTTTTCGGGTTACGAAAGCGGCAGCGGAACGAATTAATTTCGTAACCCGAGGTACCACTGTATTGTCTAATTCTTAATTGCTTTATGTTTGAATTATACAGGTATTCATAAACATTCCCATTTAGAGTCCTCATGGCATGTGTAACAACTAGTAAGAATGAAGTTCTGTTTATAGACTTTGTTTGCATCATTTCAGTGGGCTGCCTTCTACAGCTTAACTTTTTATGTGTGCTTGCGCTCATCGGATCATTCCAAAGCATTATGCCAGAGAAGCCACGTTTGGTGAAATAAGCATCGGATTTTTCTTTTCAAAGTTTACAGCAGGAAGAGGACAACACCAGTGTTTAAAGGTTGTTGGAAACTCCTTGATAGGCTTTTACGTTCAATCTTGGCATACATGGGGAATAGCTAAGGAGAATTGGTTTTGCATGTTTCAGAGAAAAGGAGCTTTTCAAACAAGCTTTTTCAGAAAACATTGGTTATGACCACAGTGCTGTGTTTATCTTTAAAAAAGAAAGAAAGAAAGAAAGAAAGGAGTACAAGAAGAAGAAAAATGGTTTTGTGGGAGCTTTTCCAGGATTCTGCCTAGGGGGAATGGCCCCTGCCAGTTTTCCTTAATCATTAGGGCTTATGGGTGAATGTTTTCTGAAGAAGGCTCCAGCCATCTGGGCAGTATAAGGACATTGTAATTATGCCGGTGTTTAAGGCAAACAAAAGACTTGCTGATCAGCAGTTTTTGTACAGGCTGCAGGTGGCTGGGAGGTTTTTTTGGGTTTTTTTAGAGGAATGTCACAATGTATGAAGCAAAGGGAGGGCGGAGGAGGGAGAATGGGGAGGGGAATGACTCAGAAGTGCTTGGTCACTTGTGGTTTTTCGATCATGGTTTTGCTATGACTATTGGCTTGTTTTTACTTTAACAAGAAAGCAGGTGTTTTGTGTGTTGGTGCAAAACAGTATTTTGTAACAGGGCTGCTACTGTTCATGCAACCTAAGGTTGGTTAGCTTGCCAAGGAGACAGGTTTCTTTTTCTTTTTTCTTTTCCTTCTCTTTTTTATACACTGGGGTCATGAATGGTTTTCGGTAACTTTTCCTGAAATATCTGATAATATCTTGAAAGTCACGGATAGGCAAGCAGACTGACTATTAGTCCCTGGAAAATTTTGCATAGGAACAGGTGCTTAAATTATTGAGATGATGTCTGAGAGCTTCTTTGAGCTTTTAGGAAAAGCTGTATGCAGTTACAAGCAGGTGGCTGTTTTTCATTTTGTAAACAGGTCCATACTGTATTCTGTAACTTAGTTGTGTGGCTTTTTTTTTTAAGTCTTGTGATTGTTGAGTACCCACAGAATAGTAACATTTTATTTGTTAATTATTATTACTGTTTTATTATAAAATGTATTTATATCCTACCTTTTTCCTAGCCTAGAACTCAAGGCAGCTTACAGAAGTTAAAACAGATACAGTTAAAAAAAATCATCATCCAAAAGTTTAGAATATAATAAAACTATTGATAAAATTAAAAGTAGTTAAGAACTAACAATTAATAGGAACAACAAAAAATATAAACAGTACAGCCCATGAAAGACAATTTCATCTGAGCACTTGGCCCTGAAGCACCTGATTTCAAAAGGATAGCAAGAAAGGCACCAGTTGAACAGTTCTAGGAAGAATAGCCATCAAGAAGGCCCTCTCTTATGTTTCAGTGTGGGTGATGAACAAGATAAAAGATCACAAGACATGAACAAGCTCATATAGGGCAATACAGTATGGTCCTTCAGATAACCTGAACTCAACAGGCCATCTCTTTTTTATTTGCTTAGTTTATATATATATGTGTGTGTGTGTGTGTGTGTGTGTGTGTGTGTGTGTGTATCCCTGTATCATAGAACTGGCAGGTAAAATAATCAAAATGGTTGCTGTCAGGGTGTGGTGTGTCAATCAAAAGCTAGGCTCTGCTGAACTTATCAACAAATACAGGACATAGCATTAAAATGCAATCTATGAGTACCAAATACGAGAGAGTTTAAGGTTTTTGTTATGGTGACTTTAAATGTCTGAAAATGAAAAAGAGCTGAGCAGTGAATAGAACCCTGATCTCCAGAGTTGTAGTCCGACACTGAAACCACTATGCCATGTGGCACTTGTTCTCGACATTTTGGGACATTAAAATGCAATGAGACTCAGCACCTGTCTGCCAGTGTTTCTACAGCTTGGATTAGAACACTCTTGCTACCATGTAAGATAATAGAGTCTCGCCAGTAGAGGGGTTGATTTGGAGAAGTTAAATTTTAAGACTATAATGCCCCAAACTGCTAAGCAGCCTCATCACTGGCCATGCTGGTTTGGGGATTTGGGGAACTGTAATCCCTGGAAATACATTTAAACTTTGGGAGATAGTCCAGCAGGGTTCACTTCTCGCAGACCTCCTGAAACCTGGAATTAGCCCTATGTACAGTGACAAAGTCCTCAGATGAAGGTAAAAGCAAACCCTCCTCTGAACAAATATTTCCAAGAAAACACCATAGCAGGGTTGCCATAAGTCAGAAATGTCTTGAAGGTACACAACAAACAACAAAAGCACTTAATCAGAGCTAGCCTGAAGAAGAAGAGCCCTCCCTCCAGTCCATCTGCCTTGGTCCAGGCTTCAGAGGGAGAGAAGAATGCTGGACCTGATCCCCTCCCCTCCTCACCATTCCCTTCTCCTTTTGTGTCGTGTCTTTTAGATTGTAAGCCTGAGGGCAGGGAATCATCTATTATCTCCTCTGTTGTAAGCTGCCCGGATTCCCAGTGATTGGGCGGCATATAAATAAATCATATTATTATTATTATTATTATTATTATTATTATTATTATTATTAATCAAGGAAGTCAGGGCCCTGTGTTTGCAAGTCCCTCTTTGCTGTGTATCATTCTCGTAGCATCCAAACCTCACGGGAACGACACACAGCCAGGAAGAAACAGCGTCATAATGGTTGTGATTTCCTGTGTGCGATGTGCGGATGCTGTGCATCACGTATGTCATCATGGCGGCCCCCATGTGGACGGGAGGATGGTATAATGGCAGCGGCAGCACATTCTAGGGTTCTGGAGCATGTGGTTGCTGCACATCGGAACCCTAGAATCAGCCCCACCACACTGCTTCTTGCCCGGGTATACCGGGCCTATATACCACAAAGCTTGATACCCTGGTAAGAGAGTTCCTCCAGAACTGCTATTTGGGAGCCAGTTTATGTATCTCTCTGTCTGACAAGCAGATTACAAAAACCTAACTTGTTGGAGGCAAAGATTTAGAAGGGATCTGCCCCAGTAGGGTGAATTATTTGTATGATCTTTGTACGGGGCAAAATCCTCTTCCTTACACGTTGAGATCAGCACATCTGGAATCTTTGCTCAGCCCAGCAGGCAACAGAGAAACTGGGCCATCCTAAGCCATTTTTGCTGATGTAGGTGAAGGACAAATTGGCACATCCATCCATTCCATGATGAAGAAATGCCAGCCAGACTGGCAGCTATAATCTTATGTCAACACTGGCAACCAGACAGTATCCTCCACTACCTGGGAGCAGCAAGGTTGGCAAGACAGGGAGGGCAGGGATGTGTAAAATGCATAACTCTCTCCTCTAGCACTTAAGCACCATTTACTTCTCTTACCCTTCTGCAACTTTCTTCTCAGGCAACTACCTCACTTTACCTAACGGTAGATCTGGTTCTGGGGAGAAGAGTGAAAATGGACCAATATTCCCCCAGCTCAGTTTGGAATGAGTTTGGCATTCATCAGATTTTCACATGTTGCCTGTGGCAGAGCACATGTTTTGCATGTGAAATCTCCCAGGTACAATCCCTTTCACTTTGAGCTTTTGAAATGTAGTGGAGTATGATCCAGGGCTTCTCTGCTTGAGCTCTTAGACAGCTGTTAATAGTCAGTGTAGATAATACTGCCTTAGGGTGGATCTACACTTGCCAGAATACTCCAGGGTGCCCCCAGATTATTCTGGCCCCAAATTCCCCCCCATATCTGGTCTCTTTCACTGCAGGTTTTTGGCTGTCACTGAAGGATGAGCAGCTGCCTTCCCACACAGTTTGCAAGCTGTCCAATGCACTGCCACTGCAGGCACAAGTTACTTTGAGGTCAGAATGAGGAGCCCAGCCATGTTATCAACACTGGGCACCTTGCTCTGACCTCAGAGTGAGTTGCACCCATAGTGGCAGCACACCAAGTGGCTGGCAGGGACTATGAGTGAAGACAGCTGCCATAGTCACTGCGAAGAAGGTTGAAAACATGTAGCAAAAGTGGGTTAGGGAGAAGGTGCTCTGAATCAGGTGCGAGTGTTGTGACAGCAGTCCTCACCTGATTCAGAGTTTTGGTCCTGTATGTAAGCAGGATGCGGTGAGCCCGGAGGATAATTTGGGGTAATGTGACGATGTAGACAAGGCCTTAGAAGGATCAACAGTCTGACCTGGTTTAACACTTCTTTTATGTTTTGATAAAATCACTTACTTTCCAAGAGTTCTCTCCCAGCTTGTAAAGTTGGTTCACATGAACTAACAATGCACACACACAGAGCTTGAAAAAGGTACTTTTCAGAGTACAATTTCCATTATCCCTCCAGTCAGACTTGAACGTATTAGTAGTGGGATTCTGAACATTATAGTCCAAAGAGTGATTTTCCAAGCTCTGGTCTGTTTGACATTGCCTCTGCATTCATTAAATCTTGTAAATTCTTAAGATTGTAGGTCAGAAAGGCATTTTCAGGAAGTATTGATGCTGCACTGATTGTACAACTCACCTTTTATGAACTGGACTTGTTTGTAATCCAAATGAGGTGGTATGGTAAGGAACCCCAGTGATGTTACTACTAGACCAGGAAAGGAAGATAAAGGAAGAGCCATGGCTGTGTTAAGGAGCCACTATGGTGGTGTGATCTGAGTGTTCGACTAGGATTCTGTGGGACTGGGGTTCAAATCCCCTCTTAGCCATGGAATTCCACTGGGTGACATTGGGCAAATAACAATCTCTTGGCCTATGAGAAAAGCAATGGCAAACCACAAAATAAATCTTAACAAGAAAACCCTAGAATAGGGCACCATATGTTAAAGTTGGCTTGAAGGCACATAGCAACAAATGCTATGCATCAACTAATAGAAATGGAAAATTTTGTGTATACATAGAGTTTCCAGGCCAGGATTGGGCCAGGCCCTGAAATCTCCAGATCAAAACCTGAGACTCAGGGATGGCCCCTGGGTGCAGAGCATTATGCATTAAGCAATAGCAACTCAAATATCATTCAGTCACACAAACTATACAGAAACTATATTCCTGGTTGGAAATTACAAACTGCAGCATTTGATTTAAATCAGTTGCTTGCAAAATGCAAAATGCACAGCCATCCAGAAGGTTCTTTTCCTGACCAGGAATTTGCATGCAACTTTGGCCCCATTCCCACTGGGCATATAAAGCGATGTATTTCGCTGCAATTCTGATTCGGATCTTTTTTCAGAGGAGTTTATCAGACAAGGGACATCGGAAGTATAATCTGATGGCAATCTGAACGCAATCATGGGGTTTAACGTTATTGCGTGATAACCCACTATATGCAACTTTGGGCAATGGAAAGTCAGTCCGAACGCAATCGTGTGGTTTCATGTTATTGTGTGATAGACTGCCACATGCAAATTCGGGCAATGGCATGCGATTTTCAGGCAATGGGAAGCCAGTTTGAACGCAATGCACATTCACATAATTGCGCTAAACTAGCGACTTGGAATGTGTTCTGCCCCACTTTCTTTTCATTCGAATTTAAGAGAAATTCCTCCCGTTTGATAAATTCCTGAGTCGTATTTGAATCTGGTCCCTCGTTCTCATTACGAAAGGATGCAAACGGACCCGGGTTTTTTTGACCCATGTTCTCGTTCCCATTGAAATTTTCTCTGTTGTAATTTGAAGCTGACTTTTTTGCTCCCCGTTCCCATTGCCCTTCCGGAACCTCTTTTTTTAAGCAGCTGTCAATCAATCACCTAGACGCTTGATGTCACAGTGACGTCAGTTGCTTCGATGCATTTTGATGTGGGCTATTTTTGTTTCCTGTTCCCATTTGCGTCTTTCAAACCTGTTTTTCTCTTTTGTTTTTTTTTAAAACAGTCAATCTATCGCTTAGGCTCTTTTCCCCTCTAGGAAAGGGAGAAGGAGCCTCCATCCCCCAAGTCCCTTTGCCTCCCAAGCTGTCCTGTGTCTTCCCAGAGCCCCTCTGGGAAAGGGAGAAGGAGTCTCCATCCTCCCAAGTCCCTTTGCCTCCCCCATTGCTCCCTGGGCTGTCTGGGGGGGCGATCAAGCAGGCATATATATAAAAAAAGAAAAAAGTAATAGTTAAAAAATAGTGTTCAATGCCTCTCCTCACATGTCGATCTATGAATGTGGAGCGGGGGGAGGTTGCAGGGAGGCGTAATGTGTTTACCACATTTGGAGGTCAGTGTAGCAATTTGCTATGTTTGGGACACCCGACAGAGTGCCTAGGCTATCGAAAGCTTTAATTTTTAAAAAATAAATTTGTCTACACACGTGATTGCCTTACCCTGCTTCCCACTCCACCGGGGAAAGGCTATGTGAATGGGGGGGAAATGGCGCTGGTAATGCAAGAAAGAGAACAAAGCTGGTGATTCCCCCAAGCCATCCCCTTGAGCACTGCTCCTCCCATCCCCAAGTTACCGAATCGGACACCCTTGTTCCCATTCATTTGCCCCGGATCGGACACTGGAGGAGCAAGAAAAACCTCCGGAAAAGTGCAGTCAAATTAGCCCGGTTCGCCCCCTCCTCCCCCCCCCTGATTTGGGTTTTCCTTGGAAAAATTGATTACATGGGGTTCAGATCCGAATTCCAATGGGAACAAAATTGGCGTAATGAGGATCGAATGCATGCTCAAATGGAAATGATGCTCCCATAATTCGAGTCTTGATCCCCTTTATAAACCAGTGGGAATGGGGCCTTTGTCTCTCATCTGGAGCTGATCCCATGAAAACTGGAGAATCTGTACTTTTGTCTTTTGCCTGGCGGTGATCCACCAGTGCTGAGGAATCCAGATGTTGCCCTGAGATGTGGCAACCATATATATAAAGGGAGGCATAAAGCACAATGAACGTCCAACCAAAAGAGAGTGAAGTTCATTATGAAGGAGAATGTCTTCCCACATGCCTGGCCATTACAAAGTCCAGCAGAGGCCCTTCTGTTAATCTTAACAGTGGAAAAATAAACTTTCCATCTACGGAGAGAGGGCCTTCTCTTTGATGGTTTGTGACATCTTTCCAAAGGAGATATGATTTGCACTAACCTGTTTTGTTTGATGTCAGATTAAATTGTTCCAGGCCCAATCTCCCCTAGGCATTTTAAGTTCTGGAGGTGTTTTTTTTTAATTGCTGTCCTTTTTGTTGGTTTGCTGATTTCAATATTACAAATGTCTCTGAGGCTCAAATCTACAAAAGCTTATGCTACTGACTTCTTTCTTTCGGTTCATCTCAGAGGTACTACAAGATCCTTTTGCATACTGAATTTCCAAACTAACACAGTTATGCCTTTGAATAAATGTCTCTTAGCTCATAATGTGCTTTTTTAAAACTATATTTTCTTTTTAAGCATTCTGTTCACCACCCTGGTGGATGAATAGTGGTTTACATACATTTAAAACTAAGTAAGTAATCAGTAAATAAATCTAATCCTCCTGCTTCAGAATTATTATAGAAAGGGAAATTAGAAATTGTCTTTAAAGGCATACAGTATTTCATACAAAGAAATGTCTTCCTGATACACACTGGATTTTAAAAGTTAAGTCATGGGGCAGGCATGCTGCTGGCTCTGTACCTTGTTGATTAACAGGTAATTTAATTGGCTCCACAGATGGAGAACTGAAGGCTTGAAGGGATCTGAACAGCGGTGAATGAAGTTCCTTCCCAAATCACAACAGGAGCCAAAGGAAGTCACCCTGCAGCACCCAGTAAGGTTGCCAACTAAGTCACTACTGCAAGTAAATATCCCCTTAATAAGCACACATACCTCACAAAATTAGATGTCTGGGGGTGAAAGGCAGGGAAGAGATCAAACAGTTACTGTGCCCCGATTAGGCTCCAGGCCTGTAATTACAATCCTGCTGTTTCCATGGTTTCCTAATCACACAGTGCCTTCTCCAGTAGGCCTGGTCAGTCTTAGAGGAAGCCAGCCCGACTCCAGGAGCCTGGTGGTGGCTCACATGAGGCCCTTTCCTTCATGTTAGTACAAAAATATACATACCACAACCGTAGCTGCACATCTTCAAGAAATATTTAATAGTTTTGTGCAGCCAGCCTTGTCTTGGTTATTCGTAAAACCTCTCATTTTTGCAGGGGAGGGGGTGTTTGAGAAAGGGGTATTAGCCTACATCTCTCAGAATTCTTCTGTAGCTGGGGGATTCTGGGAAATGTAGGCCCCCAAAAATAACTTGTCCTAATTCTGGCCATTCTGGACCACCACCCCCCTGAAAATGAAAGCTCATGCATATTTAAGCCCAAAAGTTTGAATGGGGTGCATGCCCATGTGCCAGGTGTGCACTCTGGGCATGCACACCATTGAAAATAGCAGAGGTTGCTCCTCCGCAGATTTTTGATCTGCGAGTTAGGAGGGGCGACTGTACCTAGTAAAACTGCAAATCCCAGGATTCCATGGGATGAAGCGATAGTACTTAAAGTGGTGTTACATTTTTTCTATAGTGTAGATACACTCTAGGACTCAAAGAGACCAGGGTTTGAATCCTCACTCAGTCATGGAAACTCATTGGGCAAATCACACATTCTACTCTGAGCAAATCTTGTCAAGAAAACGCCACGATAGATTCTTTGCCTTAGGATTACAGTGTCAAAACCTCTTGGCACACAACACACACATGCAGAAAATGTATGGAAATTAGGTTTCAGTGGTGAATGGATGTTCACTATTATTGGCCTGGTAGTTAGGTCAAATGCCCCTCTGTGCTGCTTAACATTTAAAAGGGAAGGGACTGTTTCTCAAACCCAGAAGCTGACTTCAGATCATCCAGACTGGCAATGTGTGTTGCAACATTTAATGCCATTTTCTTGTCATTTCCCCATCAACTCTCCTGACTTTATAAAAAATCTCAATACTTGTGGGTATTTTCCTTGTGATGGGGATTGAGATGTTAGATGTTGGTGAGTTCATCCCTCTAAAGCCTTGCTCTATTTTGTCTCCAGATGTGCTTCCAGGTATTTATTATTTATGTTATTTATTTCTTGTACTTAAATTCTGCCTTCTCCAAAAACAGGATCCAAGGTAGCTTACAATAGTTGAAAACAGCAACAGTAGTTACAACATTGATTACAAAAGTTAAAAGAGAGGTCTTAGGGCCCATTCAGACTGAGCTATTTGCCCTGGATGGAACCGGGCAGAATCGGGCCCCCTCCCCTCGAATCTCTCCGGAAGCAAGTGCTGACTACGATATACCTTAATCGGGGTTATTTACCCCTGGACACCATTGCAGCTCCTAGAGGAGAGTTCACATTTGCAGGAACTGGTTTTAAAAAATCCTCCTTTGCTGTCAATCAGATTCTCTTCCGCTTTGGTAAAGGTGACTTTTTAACATTATTATTATATGAAGCGCTGTAAATTTACACAGCGCTGTACATACAATCTTTTTAGTTAGATGGTTCCCTGCCCTCGGGCTTACTATCTAAAAAGACATGACACAGAAGGAGAAGGGAGTGGTGGAGGGAAAGGGTAAGAGGTCCAGCAGTTCCTCTCTACCTCCGAGGCCTGGACCAAGGCAGATGGACTGGAGGGAGGGCTTGGGTTCTTAATGGATGGTTAATCATTTTCCAGGGAAAATACATACTCTCAAGTAGGATAATGCATATACAGTACATAGCAATACAGGAAATGGTTTGATAAACAGACAACAAAAGAACACCAAATAGCAAGTGACAATTATGCAATACCTGGGAAGGCTACTCTGAACAGGATGGTTTTCAACTCAGTTTTGAAACTGGTTAAAGAAGTGATGGCTCTTGCTTGTGGGGGAAGAAGGTTCCAGGAGTGGGGGGCAGCAAGTGAAAAGGGGTGAATCCAGGATGGGGCAGAGGAAATCCTGGGCTGGGAAAGCAGACCTTGACTACCAGAATGGAGGGCCCTAGTGGGAAGGTGAGGAGAAAGAAGGTCTGATAAGTAAGGAGGGGCCAGTCCATGGAGGGCTTTAAACGTCGACAGCAGGAGCTTGTACTGAATATGGAAAGGGAGGGGGAGCCAGTGAAGGGATACCAACACAGGAGAGATGTGGTCAGAGCGGTGGGTGGAAGTGATAATGCGTGCAGCTGAATGCTGGACAGAGATTAAAGGACGAAGGTGAGAAAGAGGAAGCCTAGCCAGGAGGACATTACAGTAATCAAGTCGTGAGACCACTAGGGCATGGACCAGGATCTTGGCAGTAGAGGCGGAGAGATATGGTCGGATTTTGGCAATATTGTACAAAAAGAATCTACAAGCCTTGGCTGTGGTCTGGATCTGAGGGATACACGACAGAGAAGAATCAAAGATAAAACCAAGACTGCGGGCTTGCTGGACTGGTTGAATAGAAATGTTGTCCCCAGAGACAGAAAAGGAGAGTTGAAGGATGGGCTTTGGAGGAAAGACAATGTTGAGCTTCAAACGCCGATGGCGCATCCACTGCGAGACAGCTGTGAGGCAAGACGAAACTTGCTGTTCAAGCCTTGGAGAAAGGTCAGGGGTAGAAAGATACAACTGGGTGTCATCGGCATACAGATGGTAGGAAAAACCAAAAGAGCTAATGAGTTTTCCTAAGGACAGTGTGTAGAGAGAAAACAGAAGGGGACCCAGAACAGAGCCCTGGAGAACTCCAACAGATAAGGAAATGGAGGATGAAGTCTGACTACCTGTGACCACTGCAAAAGATCTGTCTGACAAATAAGATCTAAACCAGTGGAGAACAGAGTCTGAGAACCCAAGGTCAGAGAGTATATCAACTAGAAGGCTGTGATAAACGGTGTCAAAGGCTGCAGACAAATCAAGAAGGATGAGAACAGAGTAAAGGCCATTAGCCTTGGCCTGTAAAAGGTCATTCAAAATCTTAGTGAGAGCTGTCTCAGTAGAATGCCTTGGGCAGAAACCAGACTGAAAGGGATCAAGGATGGAGTTGGCTTCAAGAAACTTAAGACAGCGCGAATAAACAACCCGTTCCAAAACCTTAGAAAGAAAGGGGAGAAGAGAAATCGGACGATAGCTAGCCAAAGAGGAGGGGTCAAGAGAAGGTTTTTTCAGAATTGGGGAAATGAGAGCATGTTTGAAGTCCGAAGGGAAGGAGCCTGTAGAGAGAGAGAGATTGAAGATATGGAGAAGCGAGGGCAGAAAGGAGGGAGCTATAGAGATTAGAAGACAAGTAGGAATTGGATCAAGAGGACAGGTAGCAGGTTTGCAAGAGTTCAGAAGTGAAGAGAGTTCATCCAAAGAAGCAGGAGGAAACACAGAAAATTTGTGAGGCGAGGGCGATAGAAAATTAAGAGCAGAAGAAGAATTGGGGGGGACTATCTCAGAGCGAATAGTGGTAATCTTAGAGATGAAATAATTAGCAAAGTCATTAGGAGAGAATGATGAAGAGACAGGAGGAGAGGGAGGTTTAAGCAAAGTGTTGAAGGTGGAGAACAAACGCTGCGGGTGCCTCTCATTGGCGGAGATCAATGATTTGTAATAATTCTGTTTTGCCATAGAGAGGGTGCGTGAGAAGGAAGAAAGAACAAATTTGAAATGAATAAAATCAGCCCACTCTTTGGACTTTCTCCAAAGACGTTCGGCCGCTCTAGAGCAGGACCGGAGAAACTTAATGTTGGGGGTAAGCCAGGGCTGAGGCCTAGTCTTAGAGGAAGAAGTGCGTACAGAGACAGGGGCAAAATGGCCAAGAGTTGAGGAAAGAGTGGAGTTAAATAAAGACATTGCTGAATCAGCAGAATCCCTGAGATTTAGGGAAGAGAGAGATGAATCCAGGGTCAGACCAAGATGGTTAGAGTCAACAGACTGAAGATCACAAAAATGACGTTGAATAGTATGATGAAGAGTGATTGGCCAACTGGATGCGTGATTTACCCCTCCCCCCTCCTTTTTTTAAACAGGCACCCAGTATGCGCACATTTTGTCAACCCTAAAAACCTCCTGTGTGTGTGTTTGTGTTGTAGGGATTTGGGTCACTGCAGGTCATGGATCTTCCCTTGGCCCCGTTTTTAACTCCAAAATGCAAACAAATTAAAAAATCTCCTGTGTGTGTGTGTGTGTGTGTGTGGTGGGGATTTGGGTCACTAGGTCATGGATCTTCCCTTGGCCCCATTTGCCCCAAAATGCAATCTAATGCCATTTCTGCATCCTGCATCCTCCCTCCTTGCCACTCCAGAATGCCTCATAACAACAACAACAACAACAATAATAATAAATTCCTCACCTTGGAATGCCAGAAATGCCATGCATCCATTGCTTTCCCTCAGCTACCCCTGAATTCCTTAGAGACAGTAGCAAAAGCATTCTGTATCAATTTGACAAATTGGAAAGAGAAATGTTTGTAACATTCGCATTGTAGCATTCGCATAGGAAAAAAGCCTCTTGCAAATGCCTTTTGCAAAGTGTCTTGCTGCTGTGAGTGGAAATGAAAGGGAAAGGGAAACAGGCAGCCAGCAACATTCTATCTATCTATATATCTACCTGAAGCTAAAACCATGTGCATAGTCTGCAAAAAATAATTTAATTTTTTTTAAAAAAGAGAAAGCTCCCTGGTGGGAGAGCAGAGGCTTGCTCCATTTGGTGCAATCATAGCTGACCTGCCCTGAACCTCCTCCTGCTCTGTTACCCTGATTGCCTTCCATGGCCCCCTTCTCTCCCCCAGCTCTTCATCCTTCTCCTCCTCCTGCTTCTCCTCCATCCCCGATTCTCCTGGCACCCTTTGGCTCCTTCCTTCTCCTCCTGGTCCTGCTCCCGATTGTCCTCCATGGCCCCCTTCTTTCCCCCGGCTCCTTCCTCCTGCTCCTGCTCCTGATTCTCCTCCATCTCTTGGGACCCTTTGGCTCCTTCCTCCTCCTCTTCCTTCTCTGATGAAGGGGAGGGAATGCTCTGCCCTCCCTCTGACCTAAACCCCTCCCATGAACTTGACCCGATCGTGATCGGGGGCAAGTTCATATTTGCCACACCCGGGTTTTTAAAAAAGAGACGGCTTTTTCTCTGAGTTGAAAAGACCCGCGCCAAGGGGCATTTGCCCCGAAACAGTTGTGGAAGCCTCTGTTTCGCTTGTGATAAATTCGTGGCCAATATGAACTTCATGTGCAAGATTTGATTTCTGATCCGGGGTAAAAGGTAGTCTGAATGGCTCCTTAGAAGACATAATAAACTTTTCCCACCAATATCCTCTTACACTTTATTGATGTACTTATTTTAATATCTCTAAAAAGTTAACACTTATTAAAAGGCAGTGTGGTGGTATTGCTCTGTTTTTCCTTTGCTGCACAGTTTTAGGGCAGTTCTGATAAGCTCCAATAGGATTTTTTCCATTTTAACTAAAAATATGAATAAATGAGTCCTAGAGCAAATCAAGCCTGAAATATCATTAGAAGTGTATGCAATTTATAATATCATGAACATATCATGATATGACAAGACTCATAGGAAAAGGGGAAAACTCCATTATAGATAGCTTGAGTCAATTGAGGAAGCCAGAGCTCTGAGTTTGCAAGATCTGAGCAGGGCTGTTAATAACATTGTCTCCTAAAGGTTTTTCATACATAGGGTTACCCTAAGTCAAAGCCAATCTGAAGGCATATAATAACAACAAATTAGATTTCCCCACTGCACATTGCCTCTTACGCCTTTCTCATTCCTCCTCCTCATGCCTCATTTTTCACAGGGAGTGCTTGTGTGAATATAGTAGGGTGGGATGACCTTGGGCACAGGAAAAAAACTAAGAGCCAGTAGAGTAGTGGCTTGAGTGTTAGACTATGACTCTGGAGTACAGGGTTTGAATCCCCACTTGACCATGGAAATCTACTGAGGCACCTTGAGCAAGTCACACACTCTCAGACTTAGAAACCTCTTTGAACAAATCTTGCTAAGAAAACCCCGTGATAGGTTTGCCTTCTGTGGGCGGGTGCTTTCAAGTTGCCTCTTGACTTATGGTGACGCCATGAATTTCATAGATTTTCTTCTTAGGCAAGGAATACTCCGAAGTGGTTTTTCCAAATCCTTCCTCTGAAATATAGCCTACAGTACCTGGCAATCAGTAACAACTTGGGTGGAGGAAAAAACACAGCCAAGCCATAATAGCACTTCACAGGAAAAGTACTAAAGTTCTAGAGGGATTTAAAATAGAATAAAATAGTTTCATTAGCAGAGAGGACAGTCTCCCTGGAGTGGTATTAGGCAAGGAGAAAAATGCAGTGGGAGCAGGCGATGGGATGTAAATTTTGATTAATCAATTAATTAATAGCTAGCCTACCTTTCAACTTGTACAAGAACTGAATAAGCAGCTTTGTTGCTAAGTGATGTCAAGCAGCTTTGTTATTGACTGCCATCAAGTCAACTTCAATACATGGCAACTTCATGAATGAGAGACCTCCAAGTCACCCTGTCATCAGTTGCCCTGCTCAGGTCTTGCAAACACAAGGCTGCCATCCTTGATTGAGTTTATCCATCTGGAATGTGGTCTTCCACTTTTCAAACTGGCTTCTAATTTACCAGGGATTACTGTCTTTTCTAATAAGTCACGTCTTCTCATGATACACCCAAAGTATGATAGTCTCAGTTTAGTCTTAGTCTAAGGAGAGTTCAGGAGTCTAAGGAGTGTTCAGGCTTGATTCACTCTGGGGCACATTTATTTGTTCTTTGAGCAGCCCATAGCATCCACAGAACCTTTCCCCAGCACCATATTTTAAAGGAGTTGATCTTCTTTCTATCAACTTTCTTCACTGTCTAGCTTTCACAACCATACATAGAAACTGAAAGTATGATGGCATGGACAATCCTAACTTTAGTATTCAATTATATATTAGTAGACGTCAGGATCTTCTCCTGTTCTTTCATAGCAGCCCTTCCAAGTCCTAGTTTTCTTCTGATTTCTTGACTACAGCTCCCTGCTGAATAATGACTGAGCTAATGTATGGAAAAAGTTAACACCTATCGGCCACATTATTACACACAAGATGGCATTGCCTCCAAAATAAGTTTAATGAACTGCAACACTGTATGTGCACATGTGCCTTTAGAATTAAAAATGTACTAGGACAAAAAAAAATGCTACATTCAGCTAAGGAATAAAAAATTGCAGTAATTGATGGGAATTACCAAAAAATGTATTGGAAGAAGAGAAGTGTCATTTGGATTTTGGAAATGAAAACTTTAACTAGAGCAGTGAAAATCCTACATCCTTACACATTTAGTGAATCTGGGACAGAGCTCTATGGCCCAGAATTCTAAATAACTCTTCCTAAACTGCAAATCCCAGAAGTCCATAGGATGTTGACATTGCAGATGAAGTGGAACCATAGCAATATAATTATGTATAGTGAGCCCTTGGTATCCACTGGGTTTTGGTTACAGGGCCCCCTGTGGGTAGCAAAATCCATGAATGTTCGTCTCATTGAATATAATGTCATAGTGAAGTGGTGTCCCTTATATCAAATGGCAAAATCAAGGTTTGCTTTTTGAAATTTACGGAGCGAGACAGACAGACAGGGGGCATGGTACAGTGGTCTGAGTATTGGACTGTAACTCTCAAGACCAGGGCTTGATTTCCAGCTCGTCCATGAAATGCACTGGATGACCTTGAGATAGTCTCAGCCTCAGGGAAAGGTAATGGTAAACCACTTTTGAACAAATCTTGTCAATAAAACCCCATGATAGGTTCATCTTAGGGTTGCCATGGGTTGGAAGTGACTTGAAGGCACACAACAACAATGTGTGTGTTTGTATGTGTGTGTGAATATTTTCAAGCCATGGATGGTTGAATCCATAGATAAAGAATCCATGGACATGGAGGGCCAACTGTAGTGTGAAGTGGCTCTAGATGAGCTCTTCAAACTTATTCCAGTTTCTTTCTTTCTTTCTTTCTTTCTTTCTTTCTTTCTTTCTTTCTTACAGCTTCTGGCAGCTCCTGGGGTGTTTCAGGGCAGAAAATTAGCCCCATGGGGCACAATCTACAGGTGCTCACCTCTGCCATAGGAGAATTAAAAAAAAAACTTGGCCTTACCATTATGTATGGTAAGGCATCTCCCTTAGGTGGCAGGTGAGAAAGAGCAGTTAAGTGTAAAGAATTGTGTGTGCCAAGCATCTTGTCCAGCACCCCTTAAGCTGGCAGGGGGACCATCTTGTCCTTAGTCTCAGGGAGCAAAATGTCTTGGCCTGGTTCTGTTAATAGTTTTCTACAAGCCAAGATAATATTTTCCCGATATATTGTGCGCCATGGAGTTATAAATGTTACTTTTTTGGACTACAGCTCCCAGAACCTCTCAGCTAGCAAGGACTCATGTTGGCTGGGAGATTATGAACACCATAGTCCAAAAAAAGAAAAAAAGAGAAAATTTTCAAATAAACAAAAACCTTGCCACATATATAGAAATGGGTTGGAGTGTTTTAGACCAGTGTCTGGAGAATAGAATGCAGAACTAAGTAAAGTTGTGCACTTGTTTGGCATAAACTATAACCATTTTTTTTAAAAAAAGTACAAAACAGAATCTAGGAGTGATGTTTGAATGATATAAATGCATTTATTTGGACCAACACTCTTGACAAAAACTCAGATTTGATCACCAGACAATAGGATCTCACTATGTATATAATTATTGGGCATTAAAGTAATCATTCACTGAAAGGAGGAAAAACATTAATGTAGCCCCTTCTCTTCCAGGGCATATACAACTGTCTCTTCAGGTCTGAATCTGTTACTGTTGGCTGATGTGAATGTTTACTTCACTGATTTGACCTTTAAAATTATGCTGCAAGTTACTAATCTGGGCATTTGCATGGTATTTCCTTGTAATTAGGATAACTCGAGAAATAATGGGGTAAATCTTCCCCTGTCTCCATCTAAATGAGTATGACGGCCTTCTTAGTGGCTACTCCTTGACTGTTGAGTAGCAAGTAAAGCCTTTTAGGCAGGTTTTCAGCAAACGACTAGCTGCTGCTAAATTATTTTTAACCAATACAATTTTTTCTAAATATGTTCTTAAAGGTTTTTTAATTTTAAACTTAATTCTGTTCTAATACTATTCTCATTTAATCGTGTTTTAATATTACAACTTGGTGTGAGTAATTTTTTGTACCTGTGTTATTATTTTTTTTAAAGAAAAACATGTAACTGCTTTAGTCTCTTTTGATCTACTTTGAGACTGCTTAGAAAGGCAGGATTTTAAGTAAATAAATATTACAGATGTTGCTCATCTTTGCTTCAACGCTTCTAGGGAGTTATTCCAAGTCATCTTTTAAATGCTTATCAGCTGAGAGCATTCCCAGCAGAAACTCTGTTCAGTCTATTGTTTTGGTATATGTCCGGAAAAAGAACAACAATCCTTGCTGTTTTTTAAAAGTTGTTAACTCGGTGCACCTGAATGCACCTCTTGACTTTTCAGGTGTTTAGTGGCTACACAGGGGGTCTAGACACATGTGTGCTAAGTACAAATTATCAGCGGTATTGTGGAGTCAGTGATGAATGGCTTTTTGTAACAATAACCCAAAGAGCATTCATTCTAGACGACAACCTGCGTTTTTCATTTACCCCCAGAAGAGCTTTGGTTTGCCTCCAGCCATCCACTACAAACCATAGTAAATAGTTCATAGCAGAACTCAATAATTCAGGCTGATTGGCTGGGTAACCTTAGCTTTGCTTATTGTTTTGGGTAATAAGATGGAGGAACCTGGAAAGGGGGGTAGGTGGAAGTTTTTTCCCCCTCACGCATGGGCCAAATCTTATGGAGGAAACATGGTAACTCTTTAGTTTGTTGTGCATCATTGAAGCAATTGGGAGGAAATCTTCTTGGTGAAAAGATCACATTGCTCATTGAAATTAAAAAAGACTTCCTCAGACGTCCCCCATCTTACAGCTTCTTGTAAGTGTATCCTAATCCCTTAAGAAATGTAAGTCTCTGGGTTGCAAGTCCTGGGCCAGGAGGGCAGAGATAGTTCATATTGATATTGATTTTTGCATTCAGTTCTTTTGTCCTTTTCTCCCACTGGCCTCTCTAATTGGCTGCCAGGGTCCCTTTGGAGATTGCTAATAGTGTGAAAGTGCATCTTCCCAAGATCTCACATTCATTGAGAACTGAAAAGACAAAAGAGAGAAGGGGGAGGGAGGAACCTCCTACTAGGAGACAAAGCTTATTGGCATAAATTCTAAAACACACTTATTTTATTAGCTCCATGAATGCCCTTTCCAGATGTTTGTTTGAATGGCTCCTGGATTTTTCCACAAGCCATCAGTTTGCAGTCTGATTATTGGATTGATGGATTCACTGGTAGTTGATTAAAGAAAAGGGCTCTCCTATTATGTCACTCACCAAAAATCCAAATTGTCATAATTAATGAAGAAAATATAACGATGAATTGTCCATGCAATGCATATTTTATTTGGTATTGGGAATGGGTATGTTTCGAAAATAGCCTTTGAAAACAGTAGGAGCCAGCAAGCTGATCCTTCCTCTCTATTTTCATTATGCTAGTTTTCATCTTTTGCAAAGAAAAAGTGGAATGAAAGAAGCAAGGATGGCAAGGAATGACTTTAGGCTGGTGCATTTATCTTTATTTATTAGGGTGTGTTGTTTATAAACTACTGTATACACCATAATTCTATTATAACACTCTTCAAAGCAACTTTCAAAGCTCAATTTTTTAAAAAAGGGACAGTAGTATATAATTAATAAGCAATCCTAAAAGCAACCAAAAGTGCACAAAATTAGCAGTTCATATAGCAGTGCAAGACAAGTCATAGAAGCTCAGGGTAAACAAAATGGACTTAGTTTGATGTCTGAAAGATATGTAAGGATGGTGCCAGACAAATTGTTCCAGAACAGAAATTTTGGAATGACATGTGCTTGAAGTAGGTTTTGAACTCGTTGGGGATGAAGACAGTTGTGGGGTTCAAGAAGGACTTACAAGAAAAGGAGCTAAAATTAAGGTGAAAGAGGCTGCCAGTCATGTAGGCATTCTGTGAATGAACTTCTAATATGTAACAGCATGGGAGAATGCCTTGAGTCATTCAAGAAATCAGGAGGTCTTACAGGCCCCATTACCACTGGGCAAAAAAAGCGTCTTATATTGCTGTGATTTTGACTCTGATTTTTCTCCCGAGTCGTATTCGAATCTGCTCCCTCGTTCCCATTACAAAAGGGGGCAAACGGACTTGGTTTTTTTTGACCTATGTTCTCGTTCCCATTGAAATTTTCTCTGTTGTAATTTGAAGCGGGCTTTTTTGCTCCCCATTCCCATTGCGCTTCCGGAACCTCTTTTTTTCAAAGCAGCTGTCAATCAAGCACCTAGTCGCTTGACGTCACAGCTAATCAATCACTTAGGCGCTTTTCCCCTCTGGGAAAGGGAAAAGGGAGCCTCTATTCCCCCAGGTCCCTTTGCCTCCCAGGCTTTCCTGTGTCTTCCAAGACTCCCTCTGGGAAAGGGAGCCTATATTCCCCCAGGTCCCTTTGCCTCCCAGGCTCTCCTGTGTCTTCCCAGACTCCCTCTGGGAAAGGGAGACTCCATCCCCCAAGTCCCTTTGCCTCCCCCATTGCTGCCTGGGCTGTTTGGGGCCGATCGAGCAGGCATGTAAAAAGAAGAAAAAATAATAGGTAAAAATGGTGTTCAATGGCTCTCCTCACACGTCGATCTATGCATGTGGAGCAGGGGGGAGGTTGCAGGGGGTCGTAATGTGTTTACTGTATTTGGAGGTCAATGTAGCAATTTGCTATGTTTGGACACACAACAGAGCCCCTAAGCGATAGAAAGCTTAATTTTTAAAAAAATTAATTTGTTTACACATGCGATTGCCTTACCCTGCTTCCCACTCCACCAGGGAAAGGCTATGTGAATGGGAGAAAATGGCGCTGGTGACACCCCCCAAGACAGCCCCTTGAGCACTGCTCCTCCCATCCCCAAGTTCCCTAATCAGACACCCTTTTTAAACTGGTTTATCCATCACTGATTCGGGTTTTCCTAGGAAAAATCAATTACATGGGGATCAGATCCGAATTCCAATGGGAATGAAATCGGCGCAATGAGGATTGAAGTCGCATTCAAATGGGAATGCCCCCATAATCCGCATCTAGATCCGTTTTATAAGCCAGTGGGAATGGGGCCACAGTATCTGAGGGCAGTAGGCCTAAAAAATACCAATATTTTTTCTTTATTTTGTTTATCTTCCACATTTTCCCCAGCATAGGAACCAAGATAGTTCACAAGATAAATTAAGAGAAATATAGCTAAAAATGCAATCCTAGTAATATGTTAAATAACTATCCTATTAAAAACAGACTAAACATTTTTTAAAAAAATTTAAAACATAACAAAGAGGATAAAAATATAGCCTCTATTCAATGTCCTTTCTGCAGCAACCACTTAATAATCAAAATGTGTCTAGTTAAAAAGGTTTTTGAATACTGGTGGTAGTGTGGGGGAGCCTGCTTTGTGGGACTGAATTCCAAATCTTGTCAACAGCCACAATAAGACCCTCTCACATAATTAAACACGTCTGTGACCACGATGGAACCTTATGTGAAAAACCTCAAAACTCAGGCAAGCTCATACAAGCATATCCTCCAACTGTTCTGATTTGGCAGGGTCAGTCCCATTAATCTTCTGTTGTTCCACTCTTTCAGTGGATTTTAAAAAGTCCCAGTTCTGCCACTTTCTCGCTTTGTCCTTAGGTTACTTCAACTGCTGCAAACTACATTGAAAGTGGAAAAGTAGTTTGCACTCAACTCAGCAGAGGGAGAGGAAAGGAGGGGCAGAATCTTACCTTTCCCGGTCAGCTCAGACAAAAGCAAATTGCTGCAGCATCTCCTAGTTTGTGTGCTCTTCCTCATTAATAACTTTTTGCCATTTTGACCACACTTTGATGTTGTTTGACCTCACATGTTCTGGTTTTCATCTGTGAAATGCTGGAGGGTATATTCAAGACAAAATAGTCTTTCACTTATTCTGAGTGATCTGTTTACAGCTTTATTGGCCATAGCCTGCAGTTTTAATTGTAGGAAAGAATTGGGAAACAAAAATGAAGACAAGCAGCTGGGTAAGAGGGTCCCACTGGGTTTCAGAGGTATTCCAGGGGCCTCTGAAGTTAGGTTTGACATCAGAGTCCAGACACAGTAGTAGAAGGGTAGCAATGATGGCAAACCCAAGTTTTGGCTGGTTATCAAACCAGTTAAAATTTCTGGAACCCTGAACAAATGGTACTTGTGTTGAATGCAGACTGGGATCTGAAACCAGTGGAGGAGAGTGAGGAAGGATGGATGCCTTGTGGTCAGCAAGAGAAGGCTGTATGATCTTGGCCAGTTCTAGGTAAGATGAGAGAATGCCAGAGAGAAAAAAAGATAGCTGCTTAGTGTTCACTGTGAGGATGATGAAGGAAGGAAATAGATTTGGAGTGTTGAACAAGGAAGAAGCAACATGACTTAGGGATAGGCAAAATGTGTGGAGCAAACATCATACTTGTTTTCTTTTTGTGGCATTACTTGGCCTCACTCTTTGGATGGATATTTAACATTTGGCTGGATATTTAATATTTGGTTGTCAGTTACAGATGAATTCCTTTACTGCAGTTTGTAAAGGAGTGTGTTTGAGATAATAATATATTTTTAATAAGGAAATGTATGGAAAGCTACAAGTCCCAGAGTCACTCAGCCAGCATGGCTAGTACAATCAGCCTTCACATCCATGGATTCTGTATCCATGGATTCAACTGTCCACAGCTTGATGTGCATACATACATACATTCCAAAAAGCAAACCTTCATTTTGCAATTTTACATAAGGGACACCATTTTACTATGCCACTGCATTTAATGAGTATCCATGGATTTTGATATCCATGCAGGGTCCTGGAACAAAATCCCAGCCCAAGGGCCCACTCTATTTAGTTGTAGTCTAACCAAATATGTCTTCCTAGCTCTGGAGAAAACCTGGCTCCCGCTTCAATAAGAACAGGGAAAACAAGTCACCTGTTTCATTCATGGATAGATGCCCTGTTTTCCTTCTATCACCAAGCCATTTCACTCCTCACTCTCCAGCCTGTAGAGTTTATCACACTGGGTAAAAAAGACGAGCACATAGTGGGATGTTCCCATCAATATAACGTGATTTGGCAAAGATTATCACACGGCATCGCAAATATCCCGCAATTATCCCGTGAATAAAAAGGAATTCTAGCACCCCCCACAACGTGCCAAGGAGTTAGCCATCTTTGTGTCCACTGGCTACAATTATTTATTTATTTCCTGGAAAGCCTCAAGGACCTGGCAGCAGATGACTTGGAGTCCAGTGCTAGTCCAGGGGCCACCACTTTAAGCAACATTGTCCTAGAGGACTGCATTCTAAATGTCCTTGCTAAGGCTACACTTTTAACTCTGACCAGAAGTGTAGGTACAGGGGGCTGGGGGAATTAGGGCATTTTGTCCTCCCCCAGTTCATTTTCCATCAGTCCCTAAATTCCTAGCATTGCAGAGATGGAAACATTGAAAATAATTTCCATCTAGAATTCCTCTATTTTTTGTGTGCAAAGGGATTTTGTGGAACCTTTGCGACTAACTGAGCCAAAGAAATTGGTAGCATAAGCTTTCTAGGCTTACCAGCTTCATCAAATACACGGAGTAAACGGAGGTACAGTCTGTAAAACTGGTGCCTAGGCACTTCACTCCACGCACCTGATGAAGTAGATTTAAGTCTACAAAAGCTTATGTTACCAATTTCTTTTGCTCAGTTAGTTTCATTGGTGCTACAAGATCCCTTTGCATGCTGATTTTCCAGACTAACATGGTTATGCCTTTGAATTCTGTTTCCTATGTTTGCATCTCCTTGGTAACTTTGCCTGACCATTTTATTTGGATGCCTAAATTGTATTTCTAAATGCTCACCTGATGCTTTAAATTACTGCAATGCCAGAAATTTGAAGACTGAAAGATAATTTTATTGGGGGAGCAGAATTCTTATTTAGGGTCCAATGCCCTCATTTTGCCCCACCCCCAGCAGTACCTACATCCCTGAATTTTGCATATGTACTTTAAAATGTACAGATTGCATCCTAAGAATTTCTTTGGTCATATGAGGATTTCAGATTTCAGAAGTGGAAAGCAACAAGTCTGGTACCACTTACAGTATTTGTTGATATTTAAAGATGCTGGAAAAGTCTTTGATTCTGTAGCCACTAGAGGGCATGCTCACTGTTCCCTAAGTACAGTAACTGAAAAATGTGTAATATAGGTATTTGCATTCTCATTCTAAAGACACATGCTTGGAAGTAAAATTTACCACATTACTGGCCTTTTCTTCAATGGTCTTAGAGTCGAAGCATTCTATGTCACCTCAAAGATCAACCAGTTTATCTGATGAAATGGGAACCTATCTCTATTGGATGTATGAAGTACACTTTGGAAATATTCCTCTTTTTCTAACCACAACTGCCAAATCCCCCCCTAACATGCTGGCTAGGGATCTCTGGGAACTGTAATTAAAAAACAAACACCTTTTACAAGCTCCAAAGTAGACAAGCTGGGAGGTCTTGCTTTAAAATGAGATACTCAAAATGCAGACATCCCTAATTGATTGCTTAGGGATAGGTTATCTTTCTTGGCTCCTTGGGAGCTTTGCTCTTGTCTGCTACCTTTCTTTCTATTTTCCTTATTCCTTTGCTTTTTCAGTTTCTGAAGCTGCTGAAGTGTGTCAGAATACCATTTCATATTTTTTAAAAAGGGTATAAATACACCCACCTTGGGCAGTATTGAATAACTTCTGGAATACCACTGGAATACCATAATGACAGCCAATATGGGGTAGTAGTTTGAGCATTGGACTATGACTCTGGAAATCAGTGTTCAAATCCCTGCTCAGCCATGGAAGCCCACTGGATGACCTTGGGCAAGTCACACTATCTCAGGCTCAGCAGAAGGCAAAGGCCTCTGTGAACAAATCTTGCTAAGAAAATCCCATGATATGTTCTCCTTGTTGTTGTGTGCCTTCGAGTAGTTTATGTCTTATGCTGACCCTAAGGCAAGCAATGCTTAAACCACTACACCACCTTCAAGTTGCCTTAAGTTGGAGATGAGTTAAAGGCAAACACCAACAAATCAGTAATGAGTGGTAAATTTTCAGTTGTACAGACTGTTTTTTATCTGTTATAACATACTATATATAAATGGAAAGCTGGCTTGTAGATGTTCTATTGCAGAGCCCCAAATATTTTACGGAGAAATAGGAAATTAGTATACTGTAGCTGATCATTTTCCATGTGCCAGCTTAGTGAATGTGAAGTAAATTGGTCCTCCCTCTTGTCCTGTACAGCAGTGATTCAACATAGGAAGCTGCCTTATTGCTTAGTCAGATGCTTGGTCCATTAGTGTTGTCAGTTCTGACTAAGAGCCTATATAGACTGGCACTTTGTGCTGGCCTGCAGGTAGGGCTCAAGTAGGGCTGAGTGTTCACATGCTCAAAGCCCTACTTGCACAGCCCGAGCACCATCTTGACGTGCTCCCATCCAGACAGCTCACAGCATAACATCCCTTGTGCACAGCGCCCAAATGGCGCTTCACACAAGGGGTGCCATAATGCCACACCAGGGCACTTATGGCGCCCCTTCTATGGCACAAATAGGAGCCGCCTTTCACAGCTCCCTTTTACAACCGGGTTGGGGGTGTGGTGTGCGGTTGCCATGACCCCAACCCAGTGCTTCCAGGGGCAGCATAGAGCTGCCCCTTACCAGGCTGTCTGTACAACTCCTAAGCGAGCAGCTCCAGGGTTTCAGACAGGATTCTTTCCTAGCCCACCTGGACATCCATGATATTTCTTGGTTAAAAAAATTCTCTTGCTGCCTATTTTGAGCTTTTAATTACAGCACAGCTTGCAAACAGATGAAGGCACTTGCTATCCCTGTGATGTAAAATGCTAAACCTGTTGTTTTCTGCATATGGTTTTACAATTAAAGGCAATAGTGCAAGCCAGGCCAGCATCTAACACAATTAAGCTGGAGTCAGTAGTGCTTAATTCTGTTGGATTGGAGCCTTAACGTACTAACGTTTATAGCCAATCATTTTAACAGAATCTGTAAAACTTTGATTAAGGTGTTATTTAAATCTTTCTGTCTTTAAATCCACATTTTATTTTTGCCAATCATGGTTAAGTAGTAATCTAACAGGGACTTGACACTGAAAATGAAAACATTAACTTTCCATCATGAATTTTTGTTTTTTGATGTTTACTGGTAGGGCTCCTTTATCTTTAACAGCTGAACAGTGAGAAGAGTCAAATCAGTGCATCACCACCCCAAATAAAACGGAATAGCAATTTAATTTTTTGGGCTGCTGTAGACTTGAGTCCTGCTAGGAAGAAAAATCTTATTTAAGCACTTAGGTCTGTGGAAGTACAGTTAATTCCAAAGGAGGACAGAGGAGAAGTTATTTATTTTAGGTAATGTCCTGCAAAACTATCAGGCAAACTCAGAACTTGGAAGAGTTACTGTTTCAGATCATAGCTTCTGGAATCACCCAACCAGCATGGGCAGTCCAAAACAATTAGCTTTTCTGAGCTCTGTGAAGCAACCTGCAATGGCGGACAGGTTGAACTACACTTTAATACAACCTGTAAGACAAACAGGTTCTATGCTTAGCTTGATTTTTTTTTTCCTCCCTAAACTGTCTCCCCCTGCTTGCCTCCTTCTTCCAATTTTCCTTGAAAGTTAGCCAAATTGGCCACAAAATAACTCACTGGGCTGTGTAAGGTTTCATGTTCTAGCATACTGAAATAATTACAAAAAGGGACATTTTCCACCCATTTCTTCATCTTTGGAGTAAGAAGGAAGAAAAAGGCAAGATGTCAGATGGAAGACAATCCATACAACTTTTGCAGTCACTTGTCAACTGGGCTGTTGTCACACATGCAGATTTACTGGGCAGGTCTAACCTTAGCAAAGCCTGGGAAGATTCAGCCATCAGCATTGGGAGATTTGCTACTCCAGCCTTAAGTGACAACATGAATGTTTTTTGCAGTGACCTTAAACGGCAAAAAGGGCCCCAGATGGCACAGTGGGAGACAAACCTGCAGCTGTTGTGATTTAAGGTAGCTCCACAGAAGTCACTGGGGGTCTCAAGATTTACAGCAATGACTAGGCCTGGCCCTTGGCATTTAAAAAGGTCAGAGCTTCCCTCTCCTCATAGGAAATGGTGCATCATTCATGGAATGAATGTGCCATACTAAAGCAAGGAACAGCAACCTTTTAAAGAAGTTCAGAAAAAAAAAGTAATTAATCTGTGTGGTATGGCTGGTTTTTCCAAATATAAACATTTCTAGCACTGTATGCTTCTGAGACATAGTAGTGATTGCAAATGCCATTATAAGGAAAGCCAGAATCCTGGGGCATTCCTCTCTCTCTCTCTCTCTCTCTCTCTCTCTCTCTCTGTGTGTGTGTGTGTGTGTGATATGCCTCTTGTCTTTTCCTACTTATGGCAACCTTAAGGTGAAATTGTCACAGGGTTTTCTTGGCAGGATATGTTCAGAACGAGTTGAATCTGAAAGTGAATGACTTGCAAAAGGTCACCCAGTAAGTTTCCATGGCGGAGCCAGGAATTTGAACCCTGGCTTCCAGAGTCCAACGTTCAAACTACTATACCACGATGGCCAATATATGCAGTGAAACACTTTCCTGATCTGCTTTATTCCATATCTAACTAGACCAACAAGCCATACACTGGTATTATTAAGCCGCTACACCAGGGATGATGAAATTTCTGGCCCTCTAGAAGCTTTGGCCTATAGCTTTTGCAGTGCCATACTAGGTGATGCTGATGTGAATGTAAGCCAAAACACCTGGAGAAATGAAAGTTTCCAAATCCAATGCATGTCTCAGTGATAAAGTATCAGGTGAAGCAGCAAAAGAGAGGTAAACATCCATGTCAGTTAAGCGACATTGTGAGGAAGACAGGTTACAGAGCTTTTTTTGAACTTCTGTTACTGGGTAACTGAATTCTTCCAGCAATCAAACCAACAATTTGAAAACTATAGCAAAAACATCCATGAAAGTAGAAAACCAGCTGGAGTGTGGTGGTTATCTGGTGTATTGAACTGAGTGCCACATATATGAATATGTGTCTATTGGACAGGAATTCACAATTTGTACTCCTGGCCTTCAGGGAGTAGGTTTGTTCTCTTAAGGCAGTAATCCCCAAACTTTGGTCCTCCAAGTATTTTGGACTTTCCAGAAGCCCCAGCTAGCTTGTCCAACAGTCAGGAATTCTGGGAGTTGAATTCCAAAACATCTGGAAGACCAAAGTTTGGGAATCACTGCCTTAAGGCTAAGGTAGATGACATGGAAAAGCTGAGAGAAACAGAGACATTAGTGGACAAGGCTTTCTGGGAAGTTGTTGTATCATCTCATACCAATGACAGCTCTTCTGTAGTCACAGACAATTAGGATATCAGGGAAAGCAGCTGTCATTCTGAGGGAGAAGAAAATAATTCATTGGTGGATGGCCATATATATCCTCTCATGCCAAGGATATACCTGTGGTGCGCAGAGGTCTTGTGGTAGTGCATGATCTGGACAGTAAAAACATAAAGTGCTGGGTTTGTGATGGGTATGCAGGTTGTATGGTGGACTGCCTGCCCAGTAAAAAGACATCAGGCAACATCAGGTTGTACGTGGCATTCAAGAGATGGTTGTTGTGGTGCATGTTGACACCAGCAACATAAGGAAGTGCAGTTCTGAAGTTGTGGATGTCAAATTGTATTGGGAAAGAACTTGAAAGCCAGAGCACCAAAGTAGCTTTCTCTGAAATGATACCTGTTCCAAAGATAAGGGCCTGGTAGATGGCTAAAGTTCAGTTCAGGCCTGTTGATGTCGGAAGTTCTCCCCACACACTTATGTCCTCTGGAAAGAATCTGCTCCAACCCAAGAAGACCAGATTGTCCGCGGTGACCCAGAAGACCTTCTCATCGGCCGCTCCTAGGCTCTGGAATGACCTGCCAGACGAGATCCATCTTATTACCCCATTGGAAGCCTTTTAAAAGGCAGTCATGATGGATCTCTTCCGGCAGGCCTTTCCAGACTAGCCTTTTTTACACTAGCCTCCCCTCACCAATATCATCGGCCCCGTCATCCCCTCAAAGAAGACACCTTTTTGTCCAAAGGCAACTGTATTTTTAGTGAATTTGCAATTGGAAGGTTTTAAATTATCCTGCTGTTTAATTTCTTTTTATGATTGGAATATGGGGTTGTTCTTTTTAATTGTATGATGTTTTATTGTTATACCTGTTGTAATCTGCTTTGATTCCTCTGTGAAAAAAGGGGAATTTAAATAAATCAGATGATGATGATGATGATGGATGGATGAAATGATAGTGTAGGAATTAGGGCTTTAGAAAACCCAGTCACTGGCGAGCATTTGGGGGCAAAAGCAGCATGTGCAAAAGAGACAAGCTCCACTTGAATGTAGATGGGACCAGACTCCTGACACGTTACATAAAAAAGGTGGCAGCGCAGCTTTTAAACTAAACATTGGAGGGATATGAGCAAGTGAGGCCTCCTCTGCAATCTGTGTTGGGATCAGTATGCAGAGAGATATTGTAGCACCTTTAAGACTAACTGAAAGAAAGAAGTTGGCAGCATGAGCTTTTGTAGACTTCAGACTATTTCCTTAGATGCATTCAGATGTATTGGGATCAGCGCTTTTTAACCTGTTCATAAATGATGTGCAGTTAGGAGTGAGTGGCCAAGTTTGATTATACACAAAATTATTGTGATGCAAACAAAAAACAGATTCTGAAGAGGTTCGGAAAGATCTCACCAAATTGGGAAAATGGACAAGTTAGACTCACTGTAAGCAAGTGTAGAGTGATATATATTTGGGGCAAAAAGCCCAACATTGCATATACATGTGTTGTCTGAAAATCAAGGTCCATGCTGCAGAAATAATCCAGTTTGAGACTGCTTTAACTGCCTTGGCTCAGTGCTAGGGAATTCTGGGAAATGTAGTTTCATGAGACATTTAGCCTTCTCTGTCAGAGAGCTCTGCTGATACAATAAACTACACTTTCCAGGATTCCCTAGCATTGAGCCAGGCCAATTAAAGCTGTCTCCAGCTAGATTACTGCTGCAGTGTGTTTTGGACCCAAGCCTTATGAAGGATGACTTAGGGACTGACTGACTGAAACTGGGTATGTTTAGTTTGGAGTAGAGAAAACTGAGCGGTGTCATGATAGTTATCTTTAATTGTCTGAAGAGAGGTTATGTGAAGATAGAGCAAGCTTGTTTTCTGATGCTCCAGAGACTAGAACATGAAACAATGGATTCAAATTACAAGAAAAGAGATTGTATCTAAACATTAGAAAGAACTTTTTAAACTTTCAGAGCTGTTTCATAGTGGAATAGACTGCCTCAGATGGTAGCAGATTCTCCTTCTTTGGAGGCTCTTAAACAGAGGTAGAATGGGCATCTTTCAGGGGTGCTTTAGTTGTGTGTTCCTAAATGACAGGGGGTTGGACTGAATAGTCCTTGCGGTCCCTTTAAACTGTAAGACTCTATGAGTCTATCTTTATGGCAACAATCAAGAAAGGGATATTGGTTTCTGGTGAATAACATGATGAAAGTGTCAACCCAGTGTGCAGCTGCTTGTTTGTTAGTTAAAGGCAAATTCCATGTTGGGCATAATTAGAATAGGAACTAAAAATAAAGCAGTCAATATCATACTGTCCTTACATAAAACTGTGGTGCAACCAAATCTGGAATACAGTGGTACCTCGGGATACGAAATACCCAGGTTACGAAATTTTCGGGATACGAAAAAATCCCATAGGGAATTATTGTTTCGGGTTACGAATGTTTTTTCGGGTTACGAAAAAACTTTTGGTGCTTTTTTCGGCTTTTTCGCACGGAATCGCGGCTTTTCCCCATTAGCGCCTATGGCAATTGGGCTTACGAAGGCTTTTCGGGTTACGAAAGCGGCCGCGTTACGAATTAATTTCGTAACCCGAGGCACCACTGTACTGTGTACAGTTCTGATCATCATACCTAAAATCGGAATATGATAAGAGTTGCAAAAGATGCAGAAAAGGGCATCCAAAATGACCAGGAGACTGGCACCACTTTGTTAGAAGGACAATTTACTACCTTTGTGGGCTGTTTAGCTAAGAAAAAGGACAGCTAAGGAGAGAAATATATGGGTGTGAAGCATGATGGAGGCACATAAATTTAGGGGTGGTCTGAAGAAAGTATACATAAAAGCTTTGAATAAACCTTGCCATGAAAACTATATGAGAGAGTTACCATAAGACAGATTTGACCTGAAGGCAAATAACAACTACATAGTATTCTGAGTTTCAGATGAATATCTAAAACCAGAAGTTAACTCAGAATAGCAGGTTTGGGGTTTAATTTTTCCAAATGAACTGCTGCTTTAACTTAAAAGCTACTGGATAACATAGAAAACCCACAGAGCTTGTAAGAAAAGTGAAATGCAGATTGCAAGTTCTACAGGCTGCTGTTTTTGATATACTATCACTGTGGGAAATTATGATCAGAAAGCAAAACCACTAGTACTGCAGGTGCACTGGGACTAGAACAGTACAACTAAGCATAAAAACTTCAGTCTCTCTATGGCTGGGCATGCATCAATTCACTGTCCAAAGAAAACATCACCCCTCCAGTTTGCCATGCATCTGTGAATAGGACTTAATTATTTTTATTTCTTGGATGACATTAATATAATATTCCCTCTGGAATTACAAGGTCATTGGATTTATGCAAGACTAGCCTGTCTTTAGCCTTAACAGTGATATATTATTTTTTCTGTAGAGCAGACATTATGAAATCAAATACATTAGAGTGGCCAAAGTTCCTAAACTTTAGAAGTGCAAGTTAAAATCATTAGAAAACACACAGGCACCCCCACCCCATCCCCAATATGCATACTAACTCACATTGTAGATCTCTCTTCCCTTCCCAAAACATATCACATGACCTTTTATTTTGTTTTAGTCTACCTAAATACCCTAAAGGCACAAGATCCTATCTGACCTTAGAAGCTAAGCAGGGCCAGTTCTGGTTAGTACTTGGATTGGAGACCACCAATAAATACTAGCTTCTGTGAGCTACCATGGGAATGAACTGGCAAACCACATCTGAGTATTCCTTTCCTAAGAAAATCCTATGAAATTCATGGAGTCACCATATGTTGACAGGTGATGTGAAGGCACATATAATTAATTTAATAATAATTTGTTTTATTTATATACCGCTATTCCAAAGATCATAGCGGTGAACAGCAAGTAAGCTAATTAGCAAGTAAGCTAATTAGCAAGTAAGCTAATTTGCCCCCAACAGTCTGGGTACTCATTTTAGCGACCTCGGAAGGATGCAAGCCTGAGTCGAGCTTGGGCCCTTTTGCTGGTCTTGAACTCGCAACCTTGTGGTTTTGAGTGAATGGCTGCAGTACAGGCATTTAACCACTGCGCCACCAGGGCTCCACATTGTTTGTGGAGCCCTGGTGGCACTATACACATTGTTTGCTTTCCAAATCGCCACTACATAATCCCCCACTTATTATTTTCTTTCTCCAGAGCCTGGAAAAGCTAACCTTTTGGACTATACCACCCTGATTTTGCTAGTCATGGTGATGACTACAGAATTCTGGGAGTTGTCTGAAAAAGTACCTTTTCCAAGCTCTGCTTTCTTTCTTTCTTTCTTTCATTCTTTCTTTCTTTATTTATTTATTTAGCCTTACTTAACAATCTTTCCTCCACAACTTTACCTTTTGTGCCCTTCCAAACCCAATGGGCTTTCCATGACTAAGCAGGGATTGTAGTAGCTCCATCTTTTGAGTGCACTAGTTCTCATTTCTGTTTCACTTTCTGTACCTCCATCCACACTTTTCCTTTTCTTAATACGAGTGCCATTACCCCATTTGTTTTCTTATCCTAGGATCATTCTTTTCAACACCAGCACAAGGTACACAGTACCCACAGCCAGCCAAGTTGTTTCATACATGAGGCAGTCTCTGTTTGTGTATTAGGAGAGCTGGCTTGGGGACAGGAGGGCTAGCAGTAAATTTCAGCAACCTCTACACATCAGCACGGTGTTGTTGTTTTTAAAATTATTTTCTTGCTTCACCTTTTCTTATGCCATACCTCCACTTTCTTCCTTCTTATATGTGCTGTACATGCATGCAGATGAACTGCTTTTGTGTACCTGTCCTTAAGGTAAATTTTTAAAAGCAGAAATAGCAGAGGCCATTAGATGGAGTAAAAGGAGACTGGGAGAACAATTTAGGATATGAACTTCAGAAGAAAAGACATCTCCTGGAAACCAGATCTACCCACTGTGGGACAACAGATAAGTAATAGTATAGGTTTTTTGGGAAGTGGTAGATCTAATAACAACACAGGCTACCAGAAACAAAAGAGCCATTCCCTGATCAATCCCTATCAATGCTTTCTTCATATAAAAAATGAGCAGTTCCAAAACAACATACGGACAGTTCAACATTCAAGTAATACAAAAAATAAGAGGAACCATCCAGATTGATAGAATCCACAACCCTGATCAGTCATAGCCATTTAAGACAAGCCCTCCCTCTTTGCCATCTGACATCATCTGCCCTCAGAGAGAGAGAAGGGCCTGCCAGCTCCATCAGGTCTGGCCTAAAGTAAGAAGACGAACCCTACCTCCATTCCATCTGCCTTGGTCCAGGCCTCAGAGGTAGAGAAGAGCCGCTGGACTTATTCCCCTTCTCCACTGCCATTCCTTTCTCCTTTTGTGCCATGTCTTTTTTAGATTGTAAGCTTGAGAGCAGGGAAATATCTAATTAACTATCTGTAAGCTGCCCTGAGAGCCTTTCTGGCTGAAGAGCGGGGTATAAATACAGTAAATAAATGAATAAATAAATAAATAATCTTCCTGCACCAAAGATGTTCCCTGCCGATCCCACTGCTACTTGTGTGCTCACCAGTTTTGACAATGAGAAATGTAATGGCAGGGGCTCAAGGAAATTCCTAGGAGGAAATACATTTTTATCCACCTGGGTGTTTTTCTTCCTCTTCTTAGATTTTTAAAAATGTTCCTTCATCCATATAAAGTTTTGTTGGAGTTTATAGTTTTTGTGGGGATTTTGGGCTATGTGGCATGTTCTGGAAAAGTTTATGCCTCATGTTTCACCAGCATCTGTGGCTGGCATCTTCAGAGATCTCTGAAGATGCCCACCACAGATGCTGGTGAAGCGTCAGGCATAAACTCTTCCAGAACAAGGCCACACATAGCCTGAAAATCCCACAAAAACTATGGATTCCAGCTGTGAAAGCCATCGACTTCACTTTGTTGAAGTTTGTGAGGACTGACATGTCATCCTGCCCCCACCCCCACTGTGTTCAGTCTTCTAAATCTCATTTAATATTATGCTAAAAATAGAATATGTGTGCCTACACACAATGGACTGGTGTGTTGTAGTACTACATGCTATGGCCTGAGACTCTCTCTCTTGAGACCCCTGTCTTATCCAGCTAATCTGCTTCTCCCCTCATTCTAAATAGCTGAAATGCTTTGCTTGAAGCTTAGTTCCTGGCAGTAAGAACTTAAATATGTGGTCAATTTTATTCCCATTCTTTTGCCTCACTTCCATGGCACTGAACCTGTTCCTAAGTCTGCTCAGCACATTGGACAGCCTGCCAAAATCTGGATTGGGTTCACTACCCGATCAACATGGGAGCCACCACTACCCCACTGGCCACTGGAATGTCACTCTCAAAATGTTTGCTTAAATAGCTGAAAGGCTCTAGCTGAAAGAAGCTCCCCACTTCTGTGCTAAGTGCATAAATCATGCTCATATATCACTATTCAGTTTTGTCATCTCTCCAGAAAAATTTCTGTAGAAAAGGAAGGAAAGTACACTTGACAAATACAATAGTTTGCTCTAGGTTTCATTAATAATAATAATAATAATAATAATAATAATAATAATAATAATAATAATAATACTTTTATTTATATCCTGCTTTTTGTTTTGACAATGTAAGCAGCGTACAACATTAAAATGATACAATAATATACAATTCCCCCCCTTAAAAAGGATTAAACAGTTCTAGCAATTAAAATTACAAAGACTAAAATCTAAAAACAATAGAACAATAGTGGACAGAGTCATCATATATATATGTCTGTGGGGGGATCTTTACGTGGCTGGATGCTATTCCGAGAAGGCCTGCCGGACTTGACTGCTTTCTTAAAGCTATCTATGTTGGTAATTTGACGAATCTTGTCTGGCAGGCCATTCCATAAGGTGGGAGCAATTGCAGAAAAAGTCCTCTGGGAGGTCACAGTCAATCTGGTCTTTACAGACTGTAATAAATTCCTCCCAGAGGATCTGAGTGCACGGGGTGGCTTATACGGAAGAAGGCGATTCCTTAAATTGGTTGGGCCCAGGCCGTGAAGGGTGTCCATGAAATTATTGCATAGCACAGAAGGTACAAGGTGCAAAGCCACCAAGGCTGTGTTAGAAACATTCATTATGTCAATGTTCACTTTACAGCAAACACTTCTTATCAAACTTTCAGGAACATGCCTGTCATCAAAAGTCTCTGAAATGCAAGTTCAAACTTTACTGGGGAAACTTTTCTATTAACACAAATACCCTGCTTCAGTTCTAGATATCTTTGGAGTACCGTATCTAAGGACTATGAGTATTCCTTGCTGTGTACTAGCCTCTTCCCCTAGCTTTTCTTTTTCAACAGGTTGCAGCCTCTCAGTATCCCTGTTGATCATCCCACTACTTCACTGTGCCACTAGCTATTTCTTCAGAGTAGCCTTCTTGAGTTAGTTTCTTGGATCAAGATATCTCTGAGTTAGGCCTGACCTACAAAGACTGTTTTTTCATATGCAAATGATTTTTTTGCAAGGCACTCTCCCTGGCAGTAGTGCATATTAATGCTCTGGGTAGAACTTTTCAGTGTTATACTCCAAAAATCCAAGACTTTTTTTGGCATCCTTCACTGATCACTGAATAATACCAAGATTTTCTGAGTGGGTTGTCCTACATTTTTGATAAGTAAGGCACCTGGTGGCCAAGCCACTGGAAGGTATGGCCTGGTGGCTTGTAACTGCCTGGACCAGAGACTGCAAACAGCTAAGAATGCACCTCATCATCTGGTATTGGAGTGCACATAACTCATAATCTCCATTTTCTTCTCAATGCACTCTTCAGAATGTACTGTCAATGCACTCTTCACTTTGCCATAAAGAATGGTTCTGCTTCATCTTTCTTAGCAGTGTCTTATGTTCCTTTCTGTGTACCTCTCTGACCATTCTGGAATTATTTCTTTTTTCCTGTATAAACAGCAGCACTGCATCTTCCCACCTTTCAGTCCTCTTCTTCCTTTTCTTCACTGCAGGATGAGTGGAATGAGATGGAGCAGCTTTAACCTTGGCTGTTGGGGAGTCTGTGGAATAAAAATGTAGAATAAGCCACTTCAGAGAAGTACAAGAAAGATTGAAAAGATAGGACAGGAAACAAGTTTTGTGTAGCCATGCAAGACAAATACGAATGTGATTTTTTAAAAAAATAAATGGATATATTCAAGAGAACCCAATAGTATTGGCATTGTATTATAATAAGATATTGTGTTATTTAAAGCATGTATCTATCAAGGTATCAGCATCTCTCAGATTATGTACAATGGGGAATATTATATATATAATATATCCCTCAAGTACACAAAAATATTTAAACAGAGTAAAATAACTTTAAAACAGAGACCACAGACGGTTAAAACAGCCAGAGCAGTCACTTCTGATTTCAAGGAAAGAAGGTTTGAAACAACAGTCTGAGCTACCTACTGGCGACTTAAAAAGGATGGAGCCAGCCTGACTTCCCTTGGGAGGCATTGCCACCATCAGGAAAAAGCCCTCTCATGTTTATTCACCACTCTAATGTTGCAGGATGGCAGGACATGCTACAGAGCTCCCCCCTCCCCAGCTCAAATTTCAGACAGACTCATATTATGCAGTCTATCTTTCACTACTGTAGTCATAAGATAACAGCACACCTTTGCTGATATATAGGGATTGTATGTGCATATATATGCCTTCAAGTCAGCTGTGAAGCAACCCCAAGGATTTCATAGGGTTTTCTTAGATAAGGAATATGCAGCAGTGGTTCTGCCATTTCCTTCTGTTGAAATATAGCTTCCATCACCTGGCATACATAGACAATCTCCTATCCACAGCTGACCCTATATCCCAGGGGTAACTGTGTTGGCCATGTAGCAAAGTACAATAACATAAAAAATCCACAAAACAGTGATACCTTTATTGGTAAATCAAAATGCACAAAATGCATGTTGCAAGTTTTTGAAATTCCATTGTCTTCTTCATCAGGCAAAGATTTTAAAAGTCATACAGGATTTGACCATATCAGTCACCAGCCTACATTTTGTTGAGATATTGCCGTTCTCAGCTCAGGTGTTGGAGGGATATTCATGTAGGCTGGTCCCTCCTCCTCCTGGCTATGTGGGTTTGTTGTTCCTGTGGGTCTTCAAGTCTTTCCGACTTATGGTGACCCTATCATGGGGTTTTCTTGGCAAGATTTGTTTAGAGAAGGTTTGCCATTGCCTTCCCCTGAGGCTGAGAGCATAACTTCCATTAGCAAGACAAAAAGAGATGCTTCTCTTGAAATCCAGTTTTTCTCAGTCCTTTGTGAAGCCACAAGCTACTTTTTTAGGTACAGACACTGCTTAACTTCCAAGATCAGATACCTTCTGGTGCCTTTGGGGTATTTAGGACTGTATAGTGGCTCAATATTTTCAATAGATGTATCACCACATTATGGCCTCTATTCTTCCTAATGTGCTTGGGGTGACCACAGGGAAAACAGAGTGCCACCATATCACCTGATGCACATATCACCTGAGCACTCCAGATACTGTGCTGAAAACAATATATTCTTCTGATAGAGCCTTTTTTCTGGCTCAGCTATCCCCTTTGCTTGATCTGCCCCACAATATTCCTGATTAAGATAGAAGGAGATTTTGAATGTAAGCACTTTTTTTGCCCCGTATCATAGATCTAATGAAGCAGAGGTGGCCTAGGGGCTAATTTTCATCCCTTGGACCTATCATGAGCCACACCAGATCCATAAAAGGCCTGGAATTTTTTTAAAAAATCAAATTGGAGGTGGCCAAAGGTTCTCATCTGATTCCATTTTTTACTTTCAGTAGTGTTTTGCAAACTTTATGGCCCATTTATGCACAAAATCATTATTCCTGGAAGTAGACCAAGTCTACGAAAGCTTATGCTACAACTTCTTTTGCACAGTTAGTCTCAAAGGTGCTACAAGATTCCTTTGCATACTGATTTTCCAGACTAACAGAGCTATTTTTCCGAATTCTACCTCAATGGAAAAAGCATGTTATTTTTATTTTACGGGTTTCACGGCTAACATCCATAGTTTTTTGTGGTTTTTTTCAGGCTATGAAGCTGTGTTCTAGAAGAGTTTATTCCTAGTGTTTCTCCAGCAGCTGTGGCTGGCATCTTCAGAGAATGCTGGCATGGAAGAGATTGGGGTATATATACTGTTGGTTGAGAGGAAACAATTTACATATGTATTGTTCTGTTGTTGAATGGCAAGGCTCAGGGTGTCTATTTAATTAACGATCCATTGTTTGCTGGGAAACCCCCTCAGCCTGGGTAGTTTCCATTTGCATTTACTGGGTCTTGATTTTGGTGTTTTTCAGGACTGGTAGCCAAACTTTGTTTACTTTAAGAGTTTCTTCTTTCCTGTTGAAGTTGTCCAGGTGTTTATGAATTTCAGTGGTGGCTTCCTTTTGCATTCTGATCTGATAGTTGTTGCCATTCAACTATGTTGCCTGAGGCCTTGCCATTCAACAACAGAACCATACACATGTAAATTGTTTCCTCTCAACCAACAGTATACCCACTCGCTTCCATGCTAGCATCCTCTGAAAATGCCAGCCACAGATGCTGGTGAAATGTCAGGAATAAACTCTTCTAGAAGACAGCCTCATCTCCTGAAAAACCTACAAAAACTATTTTATTTTATTTTATTGCTCTAGGATAGAATGAAGGAGCCACAGATTTGGGACTGCAGTGTACCTGTGCTTTGTACTTTGTAAATTCCTGAAAAAAGGAAATGGATTTACATGGGTTTTGGCATTAGGGAAAGGCAGAAGCACTTAGCTATGTTATCAAATTGATATCTGCCCTTCGCCTTGCTGGCATCCTGCTCTGAGTCTGGGACCTCGAATACAACACTCTTATAACGTTATATTCCACTTCAGCTGCCATGGCAACATCATCTGGAGTCCCAGGATTTGAAGTTTAATGAGGGACATTTCTTAGCCAGAGAATTCTTGGGCTTCACTAAACTACAAACCCAGGAATCCACAGGATATTTCCATGGCGATTAAGTGGAATATAGCACAAGGTAACAGTATAGTGGAATAAAGCCCTAAGCTGAGGTTTGATCCAGTTCTATGTGAGGGGTAGAAACAAAATGAAATTCAGCACATTATCAAAACAACATTGTTGGAGCCCTAGTTATGTAATTGATACTACTGCAGTAGGCTGGAATACAGGTCCGTTACAGACCGCCGCCGCTGTTTGCTCCGCGAGGGAGCCGCAGCGGCCAAACCGCGCGGCTCCCACGTGGAGCAAAAAAGAAGCTCCAAAATGGAGCTTCTTCTCGTGTCGCAGTTATGATGCTGCGAGGCGCCAATGGCGTCCTCGCGATGTCATAAGTGCCGTGCGACGTGCGAACGCACAGCATCCGCTATGTCAAGATGGCGGCGGCCGTGTGGAACGGCCGCCGCCATTTGTTACGGCCGGAGTCCGTAACAGGAGTAGGGGCGTCTAGAAGAGACGCCCCCTTTTTAAACTGGGACGTCCTGGGGACGTCCCAAATGGCGGTATGTAACCCGCCACAGTTTGTTAGTTCTGAAAATAATGCAGTAGGCTACAATGACACAACTGGATTCCACCCTGGGAGAAAAGTGCAGAATAAATCCAATCAATCAATCTGAATAAATAGCCCTAAAGTTACAGTTGTAGAGTCCCATTTAAACATTCATTCTACTGGTCTCTGGCAGCTTCACAAGAAGAATTCCTTGCTGCTGCACTTCTAGATTTCATTGAAGGTTAATAATAATAATAATAAATAATAATAAAATCTTTATTTATAGCCCGCCTTTCCATGGATCAAGGCGGGTTACAGTATACTAAAGTGTACAATTACCGCACATAATACACTACACAATAAAAACAGCAATAAAATACGATAAAACTACAAATAACAACATCCAAGGTTGAGTTTGTTCCCAAGGGGTGTGTGTGTGTGTGTGTGTGTGTGTTTCAAATTAGAAAACACATCATATATACTGGCAAACAATATATTTTATTTCACTGCTCTTCAGTGACCATCCACTCCTACACCCATCCATATCACCCATGCCTTGCTAAGATTTTAATTACTGTTTTCTGAACTTGTCTCCTGGTTTCTAGTGGCATCTGCATCACCAGAGTTGTTCTCCATTACAGCCAACATACTAATATTAGGAGATGTTCCAGCTGAATGGAATTCAGTGTGAGTCTATGGCAAAGAAAAAAAGTTGCAGGAATTTAAATGGTTGAGAATACAACCTGTTCAAATGTTGTTGTTGTTGTATGCCTTCAGGTTGTTCCTATTTATGGCAACTAGGGGCTATCATGGGGTTTTCTTGGCGATATTTGTTCAGAGACGGTTTGCCATTGCCTTCCTCTGAGGCTGAGAGCATGTGACTTGACCAAGGTTACCATGTCTTCATCCAGATTCCACACTGTAGAAATAATCCAGTTTGACACTACTTTCACTGCCATGGTTTAGTGCTGTGGAATTCTTGGAACTGTAGTTTTGTGAGACATTCAGGTTCAAAGCACACTGCAGAAATAATCCAGTTTGAGACTGCTGTAACTGCCCTTGCTGAGTGCTAGGGAATCCTGGGAAATCTCCTTTATCGTGGCACCAGAGCTCTCTGACTGAGGAGGTTAAATGTTTCACAAAACTATAGTTCCCAGAATCCCCTAGCATTGAACTAGGGTAGTTAAAGCAGTCTGAAACTGCATTATTTCTACCGTGTGTTTTGTACCATTTTCTTCTCTGACAGAGAGCTCTGGTGTAACAAAAAACTACAGTTCTCAGAATTCCATAGCATTGAGCCATGACAGTTAAAGTGTTGTCAAACTGGATTATTTCTGCAGGGCAGATAGATCCCCAATGGGTTTTATGGCCGAGTAGAGAATCAAACCCTGGTTTCCAGAGTTGTGGTCCACCACTGTGCCACAATACAGTGCTCCCTTGGGTTACGAAATTAATTCGTTCCGCCGCGGCGTTCGTAACCCGATGCATTTCGCAAGCCGAA
>NC_056522.1:23699656-23764475 GCF_019175285.1 Sceloporus undulatus | reverse complement strand
AAAGCGGTATACAAATAAATCATATTATTATTATTATTATTATTATTATTATTATTATTTTCTTCTCTATGCACCTGTGCTTATTGAACTATTGCCCTCTTATCAGGGACAGGGTTATAATCCTTAAAACATACAATTGTGTAAAAGGCTTTATAGGACTATACTGTGGAACTATAAAATCAAGTTCCCACTTAGATGATAAGCCTGAGTCTGTTATGTACAACTGTACAAGTGCTACCAGGTATGAACTCGGAGCATATGACCTCATACATGTGAGCTAATATATTTTCTAATTATATTCTCCTTTAAGAGATCTTTGGACCTTGCAAGTCTTAAGGCAGATTGGACCCAATAACCAACATCCTGTTCTCCAAAGGGTCACTTTACCAAGCACACAAGAATCAAAGCGTACACAATGATTGCATTGGGAAACAGGAAATATTCCGGTAGAGCTTCATAAATGGCATTCAGCAACAGTGATAAGTAGCTGACAGTACAATACAGTTGACTCAGAATGGAGAAATATTAACTCAGAAGAAGTAAACATGTGGTTGAGAAGCTTCTAAAATCTAGGCTGTTACTATAAAACCTGGTGTTGCTATAGAAGACTAGATTAGGATTGCAAGAGGTGACAAGGATTAGAGCAAAGCAATCTGGAGTATAGAGATTGCTGAAAGGAAAAGAGAGGCAACAAGGAAAGAGTTCAGTGGTTGATAAAGAGGCCAGGACATAAAGCTCTTTCCCCAAACCCTACACACTAGAGAGGGACTAAGTGACAGTCACCTAGGGTTGCCAGAGATGCCTGCTGTACTTTTAATGGTTGTACAATATGGCGTTTCAGTGTTGCTTGTTACTGCTGAAATTTCTTCTTATACACAAACATTACAGGTGTAGGAGCCATCTCCAGTTTTCAGTCTGATGACTCTAGAGTCACTGTTGCACAGAGAATGTCATCCCTGCAAAATAGGTTTAGAAGTGACAGAACAGATTATCTGTTCTTAGTCTTAATAGTTTCCTGAAGAGGTCCAGAGGAGCACTGTAATTCTGGTGGTGGTAGAGCAAAGATGGGAAGATCTTGGCAAGAGATTTCATGGAAGGATAAACTAGCCAAGGTCCTCTAGGACAGAAACAGAATTATAAGAAAGAAAATAATCTAATGAGACTAAATCTCAGTCTAAATCCTAGTTCTAAGTATTAGAAGAGGTTGGGTTATAGAAAAGTGATTTTACATAAACATTGGACTTTCAGACTTAATGAAGTCATCTTACTGGGAGCAAGGCAAAGCCTAATAAACTATTCTAGCAAGAAGCTCCCAACAACAGGAGAGAGGAAGTTTATTCCCAGTTATTAAAACTCTTTGTCACAGATGGAAACTGGAAGAAGCACTCCCACCCCATCCCTCAACTGGCTGTCTAAGGATTTGGGGATAGAAAACACTTCCTCTTTCAAGCCAGTCCTCTAAAAAAGTAGTAGTAGTAGTAGTTGTTGTTGTTTTCCAGGGTTTCATGAGATTTCCGGATACTTAGCCAAAGGAAGTAATATCTGAGACAGTCATCCTGCCTGAAAGAAGCATTACATAGTACTTAAATTGGCAACCATCCACCTAGATCTCCATGTTAGTATGGAGTTTATCACATGGGGGAAATTCTGTGCAAAAACAAGGGTTTAAATTTGAAAAAAACCCACAAAAGCGGGTTGATTTTCACACAATGTCGTTATTAAACTAATGTTAATCCAAACGGAAGGTGGAGGGAAAGTAGAAAAAAGCCTCTCCTTTTAACTTTAGGAAAATCTCGTAAGTAAAAAGGAGCAGCTTTTGTTTACTTTCTGTTCAGGTTAACACAAATTTAACAACAACATGTGTGAAAATCAACTCGCTTTTATGTTTTTTTCCTACCTTTTAAATCCTGTTTTTGCATGGGATTTCCCCTATGTTTTAAACACCTATGTCTGCACCTAGATCAGAGGCCCATTCACACTATAGAATTATAGTGTTTCCTGTTCTTGTTATTTATCATCATATTGACTTCAACATGATTTATTTATCATCATGTTGACTTCAGCTTAGAGAGACCTCCAAGATCTCCAGTCATCAACTTTACTGCTCAGATCTTGCAGACTCAACGGCTATGGCATCCTTGAATGAAATGCACCTGTAGTACAGTATTCCTCTTTTCCTTTTAATGGGAAAGCAGCCATTATTTGTTCTAGGACCCATTAATTTGGCTTCTTATAGTCCATGGTAGCTATACAACTCTGCTTCAGCACCATATGAGGTGATTCTCTTCCTGCCAACTTTCATTACAGCAGCTTTCACAACCATACATAGACCAGCTTTCACACCTATATATAGACGACCTTGGCAGAGAGAGAGCCTTCTCGGTGGCTGCTCCCACTTTCTGGAACTTCCTTCTGTGGGAAGCTAGGCTGGCCCTCTTCCTCCTTGCATTTTGCCGGCAAGCAAAAACATTTTTATTTAAGCAGGCTTTTAAACATATAATCCGGACAGGGTGGTTTTATATGGGGTGTGCGTTTTAGTGATGCTGTTAACTCTGTATGTTTTTTTATTAATTTTATATTATTTGAACTAGATAATTTTAATTGTTTTATTAATTATTGTGATGTTTTATTAATGTTTTATCTTGTGAGCTGCCTTGGGTCCCTTTTTGGGAAAAAGGCAGCATAGAAGTGGAGTAAAATAAACAAATAAATAAAATAGAAATCAGAAATACTGACTTTGGTAATTAATGATACCTTTACACTTGAGGATCTTATCTAGTGGCCTTCCAAGTATTAGTCTTCTCCTGGTGTATTGACCACATCCTCCATATTGGTTAAGCCAAAGTATAGAAAATCTTTAGCTATTTTAATGTCTTCACTACCCACTTTAAAGTTATATACTTCATCGCTGGCCATTATTTTTGTCTTCTTTCAGCCACTATTTGGAGTAGGCTGCTGCTGCTGCTCTCCTACAGCCTTTCCAGATCTGGCAGAGCTGGTGGCCTGGTGGGAAAGGGAGGAGATTAGCTTTTTTGCCTGGCCAGCAGAACCAGTAGACCCAGGAGATACCCTTTCCCACCAGCGCACCAGTTAATACCCTCCCAAGGTGTTACATAGTACAGACCACACTCCCTGCACCCCCTATTGACATCCCTCTTCATCAGTTTTAAATATAACAGTTCTCCAGGTAGATGTTGGCAATGAGGTATCCCATGCCATCAAACAAACCAGTCAGAGTAAAGACAGATTGCTCCATCATTGCTCTGACTTACCACTTACCTGTAAGGAAAAGCAAACCACAGTTAGCATTCAGTATTGGTACACAGAGAACCAGTATTGGGATTGGGGGGATGTGTCTGTCCTCTCTTTTTCAGTTAGCTTTCCAAGAGCCTAGTAAACTGCTAAAAACCTGATTTTCGATGCTAGGTGTATAAGAGGTTCTTTGGGGTCAAAGCCAGTATGAGAGAGTACAGACTGCTAGCCTCTTTCAAAAGGCTAGTAAATTAGAACTAGTAACTTTTTTGGTTTTGTTTACGACAGCAGGACCGAAACTCCCAGATTAAGCCAGCCATCATAACAGGGGAGTTTATCACACAAAGGAGATTGGGCGTTTATCCTGTGAATATCCTGGAAAAAACACAAAATGATTTCACATGACCTCACACAAGACCCGCCATTAAAGTGGTCACAAAGAAGCATTAACCCACATCTTTTTTACTTTTAGGATTTCAGCAACAATGCATTTCTGATATCACTTTCTTTGTGCAATTGTGTGTGATAATCATTCACGCAATTACTTGTCATTTTCACTTTATTTGCAGGATGCTTTAAATGCTCTTTAATCTCTCTTTAATGCCAAAATTAGCCCCAGTGGGATAAACTCCATAGAGAAGTAGAAATTAGAGAGAAGGGAAAACAAGCTTACTCTTCTTCCACATGTGCTAGTTTTCTACATGCAGGAACATTTACTGATAAGCGCCCCTTCCTGCAATCAATGCTGATATAGTTCAGTGGGATAAGTCTTTTGAATTTTAGCTGACTGCTCTCATATGGTACAATCATTTTAACACAATAGACAAACTGCAACCTTTTTATTTCTTCCATCTCTTTCTTTTCAGGTTTGCATTTACCTGCTTATATTGAAAAAGATTTGTTAAGGTTGACGTGTATATCTTCTACATAACCACATTAGCTCTACACTGGAGGAAGATCATCCAGAGGTAAACAAAAGGCTTTTATATTTTCTGTTTTGCTGAGTGTTGAAGCCACACTCTTTTCTTGTGACGTCTTAACTGTATTTAAAAATAATGACTATGGTTTGCGCAAGAATTTATCACTGGCACCAGAAGACTCCCTTTCTCTTGCCATTATATGGGCTGGTCTGTTGAGCAATACTGATGGGGTGATACCTGTCTTGGCAGTAGTCTGAGATTTTTGTCCTTCTGTTGAACTTTGGCAATTTTACAAAAGGTATTCTGCCAGTAATGTAACACCTGACTGAATTTGATTGAGGAAATGTACTTAAATATGTTTTTAAAATGCATATCACCTTGATAAATTGTTTCTTGAGAGCCAGCGTGAGGTAGTGGTTTGAGCATTGGACTATGGCTCTGGAGATCAGGGTTCAGTTCCCTGTTTGTCCATGAAATCTCACTGGGTGATCTTGGGCATGTCATACATTCTTAGCCCTAGAAAACCCTGTCATAAGTTTGCCTTAGGGTCACCACAAGTCAGAAACAACTTGAAGGCACTCAGCAACACTATTCAAAGACAGAGTTGTGTTACTCTGGAAAATCAGTATGCAACACGATCTTGTGGCACCTTTGACACTAACTGAAAGAGAAAAGCATGAGCTTTCATAGAGGCTGCCTAATTCCTCAAACGCATGGGGTAGACTGGAAAGTCCAGTTTCTCTTATTGTCATTTTCACAAATAACAAGTATGGTAAATCATTTGTTTTGATCATATGTTGTGATCATGATCATATGCTATTAGTAATACCAGAAGAACTGTTCTTTAAGAATCTAGATTTTGGATTGACTGGAAATAACATTTGCCAATTCAAAATTGGCAAAGCAGATAAGAAGTATATTAAATCAACATGGCTAACAAGATTACTTTACATAGAGTGACAGATGGTAATAAATGAGAACACACGATAATAGCTTTTAAAGAGTCAAGATATGAACTGAGCAAATATGATGCCAAAGCCATGTGAGTCAAATATTTATAACAGCATGAGTGGATGGTACTTGTTGTGGTGTAGGCGCAAGGGCTCTGTCCTTTTCTTGAACTTTGTCAACACTTGTTTAACTTGTCCTGCCAGTAATGCCATGATCAGCTGAAATGAACTTAACACTTGGGATTCCAAAGTCACTATCTGAGCAAAGTGTTTTAAAACAGAGCAGCTTTAAAAATAAAAATAAACCAGAGGCATGTATATTTATTTTTATTGTATGTGTGTCAGAATTTGGCTATTTTTCCAACATAATCTTTTGCTGAACATGATCCTGCATAATCAGTAATATTGGCACATGAAACATGTTCCTTTATTAATGCATCTCATCAAAGAAAAAAGTGTGTATTTGTGTTTGTTGCAGGAAAGCATGCTTTTTGTTTTATACCAAAGAAAATAAAAATCATCAAGGCTGCCTGTAAAATGATTTCAACATGGTGGATTATGTTAGGATTAAGCATTTTGATCTGTTAAGAAAAGAACATTTTTTTCTTTGCTCCCCTTTACAGCAACAATGCTAATGATGAACTTTTGTTCTTTCTGTTCTGATACTTACTTGGTAACACTGCAGACCTTCGGAGACATAGCCAATCTGGAATATTAGTATGTAAAAGGATTTTGTAGCACCTTTAAGACTAAGACTGCATCCCTACTGCAGAAATAATCCAGTTTGACAGCACTTCAACTGCCATGGCTCATCATGTAGTTTGTTGCAGCACAAGAGCTCTCTGACAAAGTTAAATGTCTCACAAAACTACTATTCCCAGAATTCTATAGAACTAAGCCATGGCAGTTAAAGTGGTGTCAAACTGGATTATTTCTGCAATGTGGATGCTGCCTAACTGTGCAAAAGCATAAGCTTTCGTAGATTTAGGGGCTGTACAGATTGCCCCTTTTAGCACCACATTGGTGTTGCGGCAACCGCACGGTGCACCCCTGATCTCACCTTTCAGCAGCACTGCAGAAAGGGTGCCATAGCTGCCGGCGCTGTGGCTTTTCGGCGCTCCTTTGGTGCTGTGTCATGTAGACACAGCACTAGAGGAGAACCATGACACCCCACCCTGTGGTACGGTGTGCGGCGTCACGCCAGCCTGGCAGCAGAGTCAGACACCACCCCCTAACTCCACCCCCAGGCTGGTCAAATATGCTGATGTGTACACATTGTTGGTCTAATAATTCCTCAGATTCATGAATCTGATCCAAGCATCCAGATCCATACATCTGAGGAAGTAGACCAGATCTATGAAATCTTATGCTACAACTACTTTCGCATACTTATTCTCAAAGATGCTACAAGATCCCTTTGCATACTGCAGACCTTGTAACAAATGGGGAAGAGGCTTGGTCTTTGCTCTCCTTTCTGCAGCAGTTTCTCTGTCCTACTTAATCTTACTGGCTTTCAGAGTAAAATTGCACTGACACTGATGGCACGATGACAGTTTGGGTTTCTATTTTTAACTAGGGTTTGAAGAAGGTTTCTTAACTGTGGTTAATAGGTATGTACACATAGCACTAAACTACAGTCTCTTTCTCTCTCTCTCTCTCTCTCTCTCTCTGTATAAATTTCATACAGGCTAGGAATACTCAGTGGTGGTTTTGCCAGTTTCTTCCTTTGAAACATTGCCTACATCATCTGGTATTCATTGATGCTCTCCCATCCAAGTATTAACCAGAGCTGACCCTGTGTAGATTCTAAGATCTGGTGCCTTTAGGGAATGTAGTTCCTACAAAGAGAAAATCAAACTGGCCTGTCAGTAGTCTTGGAAGAGTTGAAACTGCATCTTCCCAGGTGATTTCTGGGAGAGTGATTTCTGGGTAGATCTGAGCTTGGAACATGTATAGAAGTGTTAATTGGGTTCTCCAGCTGCCCGCCATGTTCTTTGTTCAGATATTTTCAGAGGATTCCTGGGAGTTGCCTCCTCAGACCAGTACAGAGCTTGGAAAATATATTTTGGGAGGACTATAGTACACTATATTTTTCAGAAGAAGGAATTGGCAAAATCACTTCTGAGTATTCCTTATCTAAGAAAATGCAGTGAAATTCATGGGGCTGCCACAAGTTGACAGTTGATTTGAAGACACATAGACATAACTCCCAGCGTAGTGTAGTGATGTGAGGATTGGACTAGGACACTGGGAGACCAGGGTTTGAATTCCTGCTCAGGCATGGAAACCCAGTGGAAGGCTTTGGGCAAGCCACACTCCTTCAGCCTCAGTGGAAAGCAACAACCAACCACTTCAGAGCAAATATTGCCAAGAAAACCCTAGGGTAGAATCACCAGCATAATGTAGTGGTTTGAACATTGGGCTTAGGATTCTGGAAGAACAGAGTTCAAATCTTACTCAGCCACAGAAACCCACTGGGAGATCTTGGGCAAGTCACATTCACGCAATCTCAGATGAAGGCAGTGGAAACACCCTCTGAACTAATGTTGCCAAGAAAAGTACATAATAGAATCACCATAAATTGGAACTTACTTGAAGGTGCACAATAATTATTCCCAGAATTCTCTATCTAGGAGCTGTTGTCCAAAATAACTTTCCCTGCAGAAATGGAAAATTGTAAAAAAGAGAGAGAGAGAGAGAGAACACAACAACTAGTATAAATTTACCAGGATTTAATAATATGGTTTAATATCAGACTCGGGCCTTCCTTTGGAAGTCTTGCCAAAAGGAAGAAAATAGCACAAATACTTTGGAAATAAAAAAGAAAACCCAAGTAAATCTTGCAAGTCAGTAAGGCATTTAATTGAGTGTTTTAAGTACAAATGGACAATGATATAAAATACTACTAGTCAAACACTATTAGAAAATCAGCCAAAGAGGTCATGGGACCATTAAATGACAAAATTATAAACAGGCATGGCAAGAAAATAGACATTGCAAAGAACTCAAATCATGTCTGTTCACTACAGAAGATACTGCAGGAATGCCCACATTTTAGCTATTTTTATTTTATTTTTGGAAATCTCTGATGATAGGTTTTTATTAGTAATCTGATTCATGCAAAGATCATGGTGCACCACATCCTGGAAAACCTTTGAAGAGTATGCTGAGACAGGAGTTTTTGATGAGTCATGTTCATTTCTTGGAGCATTCATAAAATGTATTCACCACCATGGCTAGCTAAAACTACCAACTCATGGGTATTCTCCAATTTAAAAAAAGAATGTGTGGATAAACCTTGAATTTTCCATATGAAATGCATCTAATATAATTTTAACATATGTTAGTGATGACCTTTTCCCATGGAACCACAATTCAGATGTTCCTCTTTGAAGGAAGAGATGTGTAGCACCATTTCCTTGCTGCTTCTTGTCCTTTCCAGAAGAAATAAACTGGGTCTCTTCTGTAGAGCTTGGGAATATTACTTATTTACAGGTATACCTCAGTGAACTGAGCAGATGTGTTCCTGAGCCTTACTAATTTAACAGAAAATTTGGTACAAAAGACAAAAATAATATGGAAATAATAGGGGTGGCTTCCTACACCATAAAAATAAATAGCAGTTGGACATATTTTATTATTATTATTATTATTAACCTTTATTTATAAAGCGCTGTAATTTTACACAGCGCTGTACATCAATTTTTTAGTCAGACGGTTCCCTGCCCTCAGGCTTACAATCTAAAAGACACGACACAAAAGGAGAAGGGAGTGGTGGTGGGGAATAGGATCAGGTCCAGCAGATCTTTTCCACCTCCGAGGCCTGGACCAAGGCAGATGGACTGGAGGAAGGGCTTGGCTTCTTGATGGATGGTTAGAAGGAGGCTTCCTGGGTCAGAGAGGGTCTCACCTCTGAGAATGCTTCTCTAAACAATATAGTCTTTAATTCAGTTTTGAAACTGGGCAGAGAAGTGATGAGGTGTGCATGTGGGGGAAGAAGGTTCCAGGAGTAAGGGGCAGCAAGCGAGAAGGGACGAATTCGGGAGGGGGCAGTGGTAGTCCTACATTGTGACAGGAGACCCTGACTACCAGAGCGGAGGGTGCGAGTAGGAATGTAAGGAGAAAGAAGGTCAGATAAGTAAGGAGGGGCCAACCCATGGAGGACTTTGAAAGTCAGTAACAAAAGCTTGTACCGGATGCGAAAGGGGAAGGGGAGCCAATGAAGGGAGGATAAAAGAGGAGAAACATGGTCAAAGCGGTGAGCGGATGTGACAATACGGGCAGCTGAATACTGGACAGATATTAAAGGATGGAGGTGTGAAAGAGGAAGTCCTGTTAGAAGGAGGTTACAATAATCTAGTCGCGAAACCACTAGGGCATGGACTAGAGTTTTGGCAGTAGAGATTGAGAGGAATTTATATTTCAATAAACTTTTTATCAAAACTAAGTAATAGGCACTGGTGAAATAAAATGACCAGGTCAGGTAATTCTTGCATAAGTACCATATATACTTATATATTCGCAGCTGCTGCAAAGGTTCTGTGTGCTGCCTGCTTCTCTTTAGCTGGGAGAATATAAAGTACTGAGTGTACTCAGAGCAAGGAGGAAATGAAGCCTAAATGTGTCAATCTACATATTGATCCAAAAAAGACAAGAGGGGAAATCACCAGGGGCTCATAGGGTTTTTTTCTCTTGGATGAAAGAATGCTGGAGAATTATGTTGTTGCAGTATATTATATATAAATGGAAGAAGAGCATAAATGGAAGCAAGCAGGCACTCCCAAGAAGCCATCAGTTCTGCTTCCTCACATGAAATTCTCAGGGAAGGACCTTATGGCCCATCATACCTCACTTTCAGCTTATTCACATTAGCCTTCTCTGAGTTATGAAAATCAAAAACTGTCAACCATCTCATACTTCATCGTACAGGTGAACTGTCCATTCAGGAAACATCAGTAGACATTGCTTTGGATAGAAAGTTGGCCTTCTGCAACTGGAACTGTTCCTTCTATTCATGGAAGGGTCTTTGATGTGGTTGCAACTTCCATTGGTGAGAAATGATTCCTCCTGGCAAGATTTATTCAGGGAGGTTTGCATAGAATACTTTATATAGCAGAGCTGAGGATCATGTTGTTTTTTACATGTTCAACTGGCACTACCATCATCCATCACTATTGATTGCACTGACTAGAGCTGATGGGAATTGCAGAATGACAGTATCTGAAGAGCTGTGTTCCTCAGCTTTGCTTTAGAACATTGGCTTCCATGCAACTGCTAAGGTAAATTAATTTACTTCCTGCTAATATTATGTTGAGAACCAGCATGGTGTAGTGGTCTGAATGTTGGACTATGGCCCTGGAGATCAGGGTACAATTCGCTGCTTGAGCATAAAACCCCACCTTGGGCAAGTCATACTCTCTCAGCCTTAGAGGAGGTCAATGGCTCCTCTAAGGCTGAGAGAGAAGAAACCTGCCAAGAAAACCCCATGATAAATTTGCCTTAGAGTTGCCCTAAGTTGGAAACAACTTCAAGGGACACAACACACACACACACACACACACACACACACACACACACAATATTGTATTGTCTTCCATATTTCAATATGATTTCAATTTGCGTTTATTAGTAACAGCTGTCTTTTCTCCATTCTGTACATTTCAATACTGAGGTGCTACTTAGTTCTGGTTTGCATATGTCCCCAGTATTGTCTCTTTCCACATGTTTAGGCATGTAAATGAACTTTAAATTCATGTCCCCTTCTCTACCAAATGTAGAAAGGTCAAGATGGACTGGGACCGCCATGAATAAACACCTACACACGAGGTCTCCACTCAAGTGATCTGCTTGGTCTGAAGTGGACCTCCTTCTCATAAACATACATCAGATGTTGGAAAAGTTAATGTTTTGGGCTGCATCTTGCAGAATCATCCAGCTCAGGACTTCTGGGAGTTGTGTTCCAAAAGATTGACTTTTTCAAGCTCAGGATTTTATGTTCAAAAGCTCCTGGATGTTATCATCTAACAAAGTAAAATTTCCAGACATTGGTATAACAGAATTATGTGCAAAGGTTACTGAGACTGAAAGTTCTGTGAGCTCTTTGGAATGCCTGGGCACATGAGCCATGTTCTGCTGCAGTAACTATGTGTGAACAAGGTACAGTATGAGAATATACAGTGACTGGAAACATCTGGATCTTCATGTGCACAGCCATCTCTGTAGCCTTCTGTTTGTATACAATAATTACTTTTATTGTAATAAAAAGATGGCAGAATGTGTCTGTTTTTGAGAACTCCAGCTTTTTACACTTCCCTTTCCTCACACCATCTTCAACCATTGCAAAACAATTTGAGAATGTCACCCTTTGCAACAAGAATAATTTTCTGCATCATCTTTTCGTCAAGGCACAAAATCTGTATGGCGAAGTGTCAACTGGTGCAGGGGGGCTGCTGGGGATGCAACCAAAAGGGCACTCTCCTCCAGCCCTGGGCTTTCTCCCTGTGAGGAAGCATGGGGTCAGAGAAGCTGGCAAGAGTATGCGTGCACCCCTCCTGCTTCTCTAGTCCTGGGTTTTCTCCCTGGAGTGATGCCCAGGGCCAGAGCAGCCGGTAAGCGTGTCCATGCACTCTCCTGCCCCAAAAGGGAGGAGGGCCTAACCAGGTGTTACCTCTCTTCTGGATGTCACTCAGTACGATCCATACCCTCTGCATCTCCAATTGATACCAGTAATCTTTCTACCTGAAAGGAACTACAAAATCATCTCCTCTTGTTAAACTAGCACTGTTTATTCTCTGCTGAATTAGCATGCATTTCTGATGTTTTCCAAATTTGGGTGTACACTAGCCCAGCTGAAGGCCTCCAGGAGTGCAAAATTTGGTATATGCTGTTCTACAAAATGTTAGATTTTCTCTATCATAGTGGTGATGGTGGAAAGAGGAACATTATCAAACATTTGCTTAGGAAGTTTTCTGTGGATGCATGATATTGTTTCTGGTTTTGTGTGTTTGTTTTTGTTTTTTGCCTCCCTCTCACGTCAGGTAACCTTTAGCTTTGTACAAAAGGCCATTTCCAATGTATGTACTACTTTGTCACAGCAAGCATTGATGCCTTTAATTGCTGATGGATACAAGCCTCCTTGGCCTCTGAAATCTTTGGAGAAGTTCTTTCTCTCAGTCCCCCCACTTTCAGAGGGATGTGTGGCAGAGACATGCAAGAGGGTTTCCCCAGTGCCTACTCCCAGCCAATGGACCTCAAAGGCCTCCCTAATATCCTTCTGCTGACAGAAAATACCTTTTTATTTAGGCTGGGTTTTGGCAATAGACTGATTGTTCTGGATGGGGTTTCTGGTAGATGGATTCTGTACTTCAGTTATTTTGAGATGTTTTTGCTTCCTTTTAATGCCATTGTGTTTTAATATTCTAACCTTTCTTCTTCTTTCTCCTCCTCCTCCTTCTCCTCCTCCTCCTCTTGTTGTGAGCCTCCTTGAATCTCAGTTTTGGGAGAAAGGTACGATCTATAGAAAGCCTTTAAAAATGCCATCTGTGCATATACACACAAAGTTTGTTGTAACTCACTGTCATTGTACAGTGAACTGAAAGAATTCCAATTGCACACTGCTGCTGTTTTATGTGTATTTTCTGCAGGCTGTTATTTATCCTGCCAAGGCTTTCAAACTAAGTGTAGCTAAAAATCGGGGTATATATATCTTTACATGAATTTCCATACCAATTTCTTGAAACAAAGGATTTGTTTTCCGTTAGAAACTAAGCAGAGATTTATAAAAATCTGTAGGCTTCATTAGCTGACTCCTTATAAATTGTACAGTTTGATTTCTACTGCTTAAATGTCTTTTTTCCCCCCCAGCTTTATTTTGGAGTGTGGTTTAAGGGATTTTTTTGTAGTGCAGTCAAATATGCTACATGCAGCTTAGCCACATTTACTACAGTCTTTTAGAATGTTTGGGAAACCGTTTTTAGATCCAGATTTTCTTGGCATAGTTTTATCAAAGCACCTGCAAAAAGGAAAAAGAACTGCACCCCCCCCCCTCCAACTTTGCATCCATCTGGCTCAGTTACATGTGAACTGCCTACATGATGTCAAGTGTAATAAAGACAGAAATAAAAACAAAACTATTATCCGCTAAGTACTTGCAGCAGAATCAATCTAATTTTATTTTCCTAGAATCATGGAATCCCAGAGTTCGAAGTTGCCACAAGGGCCATCTATTCTAACCCCCTGCCATGCAGGAATACACAACTAAAGCACTCCCATCTAATCTGTTTAAAGACTTCCAAAGAAAGAGTCTATCACCCTCCAAGGCAGTCTATTCTTCTTTTGAACAACTCTTATAGTAAAGAAGTTCTTCATAGTTTTTAGGTGGAATTTCTTTTCTTGTAATTTGAATCCATTGGTTCAGGTTCTAGTGTCCAGAACAGCAGCAAACAAACTTGTTACACCTTATTGTATATGACATCCCTTAAATTTTATTTTATTTTATTTAACTATGGGAGCAAACCTGTACCTAGTGGTTTGTTCATACCAGCAGATATGATCCATCAACAGTAAGAGATGTGTTAACATGCATAATAAGGGCAGGGGCAAAGAGTTGGAAGGGATCCCATGTTTCATCTAATCCAATCCAATCTCTGTCAATGCAGGAATACAAAGCTAAAATGTCCCTCTGACCTCTGTTTAAAGATCTGTACTGAAGCAGAATCCAACACCTTGATGGTGCAGGTCTGTTGATGCAGCCTAGAATTGCATTGGCCTCTCCCATTGTGAACTACTAGCTCACTCTGTTAACTCATATTCAGCTTGTGATGTTATGATCCTATATTTGTGCAGTTTACTTTTTTTCCACTTCCCTTAAATATACAGTAGCATATTTAACCTTTTTAGAATTCATTTTGTTAGTTTTGGCCCAGTTCTCCAATCTGTTAGGGTGATCTTGAATCCTGGTTCTGTCTTCTGAGGAATTAGCTAACCTTCCTAATTTGGTGTCACCGAAAATTTTGATAAGTGGGCCCCCTATCCCATTATTTATAAGGATGGTACAACAAAGCAAATATGATATAATAGGCATCACTGAAACCTGGTGGGATGAGTCTCATGACTGGAATGTAGAAATAGAGGGGTGTAACCTTTTAAAGAGAAACAGACCAAACCGGAAAAGAGGAGGAATGTCAGGGACATTTACACCAGTGAAGAGATCCAGGACATCAATCCTGGAAGCCAGGTGGAGAGCATCAGGATAAAAATTAAAGGGGAGGGAAACAACAGGGATGTTATTGTGGGAGTCTACTACAGACCCCCAAGTCAGACTGAGGAACTGGATGATGTCTTTCTAGAACAGATGACTACACACTCAAAAAGGAGAGGTGTAGTAATGATAGGTGACTTCAACTGTCCTGATATTTGCTGGAAGTCAAACTCAGCCAAATCCTCAAGGTCTAGCAAATTCCTCACTTGCCTTGGAGACAATTTCATTGTCCAAAAGGTAGAAGAGGCAACAAGGGGATCAGCTATTTTGGATCTGATCCTAACCAACAGGGATGACCTAGTTAATGGAGTGCAAGTGGTGGGATCCATAGGTGGAAATGACCATGTTCTCCTAGAATTTGTTATACAGTACAATGGAAAGGAGAAGCCAGGCATAGTCAGGCATGCATTCTAGACTTTAGGAAAGCTGATTTTAGTAAACTTAGAGAAATACTGGAGGTGATCCCATGGTCAGGAATACTAAAAGAGAAGGGAGTTCAAGATGGATGGAAGTTTCTCAAAAGGGAGATACTGAAGGCACAATTTCGATCAGTTCCAATGAGGAAGAAAAATGGGAGATGTCTCAAGAAACCAGGATGGATGACTAAGGAACTTTCAACTGAACTAAGTTTTAAACAGAACATGTATAAGAAATAGAAAAACAGGGAAATCACCAAAGAGGAGTTCAAACAAATAGCAAGCACATGTAGGGGTAAAGTCAGAAAAGCTAAAGCACAGAATGAACTCAGGCTTGCTAGAGAGGTTACGAACAACAAAAAGGGCTTTTTGGGGTATGTCCGCAGCAAAAGGAAGAAGAAGGAAATGGTAGGGCCACTGCGTGGAGAAGATGGCAAAATGCTAACAGAAGACAAAGAAAAGGCAGAATTACTCAACACCTTCTTTGCCTCGGTGTTCTCAAAAAAGGAAGACGGTGCTCAACCTCAGGAAAATGGAGCAGAAGACAGAACAGGGGAAATTCAGCACAGAATAAGTAAAGAGATAGTACAGGAATACTTGGCTAATCTAAACAAATATAAGTCTCCAGGACCAGATGAACTACATCCAAGGGTATTAAAAGAACTGGCAAATGTAATATCGGAGCCATTGGCAATAATCTTTGAAAACTCCTGCAAAACAGGAGAGATCCCATCAGACTGGAGGAGGGCAAACGTTGTCCCCATCTTCAAAAAGGGGGGAAAAGAGGATCCAAACAATTATCGTCCAGTTAGTCTGACATCAATACCAGGAAAGATTCTAGAGTAGATCATTAAACAGAGAGTCTGTGAACATCTAGAAAGCAATACCATAATCACAAAAAGTCAACACGGGTTTCAGAGAAAGAAGTCATGCCAGACAAATCTGATCTCTTTTTTAAATAAAATTATCACCTTGGTAGATGAAGCGAATGCTGTGGATATAGTATATCTTGATTTCAATAACGCTTTTGACAGGGTTCCCCATGACATTCTTGCAAACAAGCTAGTGGAATGTGAGCTAGACAATGTAATTGTTACATGGATTTGTAATTGGTTGACTGGCTGAACCCAAAGGGTGTTCAATACTGGCTCCTTTTCATCCTGAAGTGAAGTGACTAGTGGGGTCCCACAGGGGTCTGTCCTGGGCCCAGCGCTATTCAACATCTTTATCAATGACTTGGATGACAGAATTGGAGGCATACTTATCAAATTTGCAGATGACACCACATTAGGAGGAGTAGCAAATACTCCAGAGGACAGGATCAAAATTCAAAATTTCCTGAACAGACTAGAAAGCTGGGCCAAAGCTAACAAAATGAATTTCAACACGGAGAAATGTAAGGTACTGCACTTAGGGCGGAAAGATGAAATTAACAGATATAGGATGGGTGACACGTGGTTGAATGAGACTACATGTGAAAGGGATCTGGGAGTCCAAGTAGACCACAAATTGAACATGAGTCAACAGCACGATGTGGCAGCTAAAAAAATCAATGCGATTTTAGGCTGCATCAATAGAAGTATAGTGTCTAGATCAAGGGAAGTAATAGCACCACTGTATTCTGCTTTGGTCACGTCCCACCTGGAATATTGTGTCCATTTCTGGGCACCACAATTTAAAAAGGACATTGAGAAACTGGAGTGTGTCCAAAGGAGGGCGACTAAAATGGTGAAGGGTCTGGAAACCATGCGCTATGAGGAACGATTTAGGGAGCTGGGGATGTTTAGCCTGGAGAAGAGAAGATTAAGAGGTGATATGATAGCCCTGTTTAAATACTTGAAGGGATGTCATATTGAGGAGGGAGCTAACTTGTTTTCTGCTGCTCCAGAGAACAGGACCCGAAGCAATGGATGCAAGCTCCAGGAAAAGAGATTCCACCTCAACATTAGGAGAAACTTCTTGACAGTAAGGGCTGTTCGACAGTGGAACACACTCCCTCGGAGTCTGGTGGAGTCTCCTTCCTTAGAGGTCTTTAAACAGAGTCTGGATGGCCATCTGTTGGGGATGCTTTGATTTGGATTTCCTGCATGGCAGGGGGTTGGACTGGATGGCCCTTGCGGTCTCTTCCAACTCTATGATTCTATGATGGTAAACAACACTAGGTGCAGGACAGAAACCTTTAGCACCCTACTAGTCACTATTTGGTCATCATCATGATCATCATTCATTAATTTATGTCCCACCTTCTCCAGTACTGGATTTCAAGGTGGCCTACAAATATTAAAAGAAATACAGTTAAAAGCACGTATAAACATACAAGTAAATACATATAAAGCACAATATTAAAACACATCCCACTCAGTTTCTAAAATCTGATGGCACAAAAATGTTTTTATCTGTCTCCTAAAGGAAATCAGGGATGGGGCTATCCTGGCCTCTATCAGGAGGGAGTTCCAAAGACTGGGAGTAGCTATGGAGAAGGCCCTTTTCCTTGTTCCCACCAAATGAGCCTGAGAAAGTGGTGAGATAGAGAGAATGGCCTCCCAGAGTATCTTAGAGCTCCAGTGGGCTTATAAAGGGAGACAGGACCCTTCAGAAATCCAGAACCAAAGCCGTACAGGACTTTCTAGTTCATCATCAGCATTTTGAATCATCAAAGTAATTCTGGGTGACATTATCAGCACCCAGAAACAGACTGGCAGCCAGTGGAGCTGTTGTAACAATTAAGTTCTGTGTGCTCTCTTGAGTCAGCCCCAGTTAACAATCTGACCAGTGGTAGTTGTCATCTAGCAACATCTGCAGTCCCAATTTCCACATCACTTACTTTACAGCAGATGTAGCAACACCTCTAGTGCCTCACCAGGGAAGTAGCCATGATTTTGGGAAAGGGGGGTCCAGACTAAGTTCCACCATTATAAATGGGGCTTGGGTGCGGTGGCGTGGTGGCACACACCATTCATTGTATCTAGCGGAAGGGGGGGTCCGGACCCCACGGACCCCCCCCCCTTGGCTACATCCCTGGCCTCACCAAACTATAAACCTGGGATTCCTTAGGATGCAGCCAAGTAGAATAAAGTGAAATATTGCACTACAATTGTGAAGTATGAAAAAGCCATTTGAAGTGGGATGGAATGTCTTCTGTCAAGGAAAGACATCCACACTGAAAACTAGGCATTCACAAGACTCAAAACATCATAATATTTTGTTGGTTGGACACGATTCTCTCTTGCATGTAGCTGTGGATTTGGTCATATTTTCCATGTGCAACAGGACCTTGGAGAAGCTTCCACTTTAATTAGAGCTGCATGCAGTATCTGTTCTCTCTCTATAACAAGATCTGAGGCAGTTGGATGCTAACTGAAATCATGTTGCCCTTGTGACTTTGCTACTAACAGACCTTTATATTTGCCGTTTCGTTTGGCACATGTAATTTCTCCATAGAGTTCTCTTCCCCTCCCCATTCCTGTGAGTTGTGGCAAGCATACATTCTTTTCATGAATTAATTTGTCCTTGCAAAGCATAATGTCAGCATCTTTTTATTCCCCTTTGTGCCTGACATTTGATAGGGGTTTTTTTTTTGTTTTGTTTTCCATGGCAAAAGACACCGCTCTGTTATTTAGGTAGTAGAGGAGGAAAGGGGAACATTAAGCCAAAAGCAATAAAAAAAAAGCATAACCGCAATTAAATGTCAGCTGATCAGCTTTTAGAAAACAGTCAGCTCCTTCTCTCCTCTTCATCCCTCTCCTTCTTTCAAAATGCTGTAATTTAGCAGAAAGCCAAAGCAGCAAATGAAGCATTTGTTTCATACAGCCAAATGTTTAGCAATGTGTTATTGGTTATTCAAAGGCAAAATGAGATGTGAAACATGAACTGTCTCTCCTCCCCACTGTGGGTCCATTAAATTATAGAGACAATATTGTAGCGCTTAGCTGGCATATTTATTGCAAGATGTATCTCATTATTATATATTAGAGAAATGAGTACTTGTAATTAACTAATTAGCGAGGAGGCACCCATTCAATTTGGATCATTACTCCATTTTATAGGTAGATAAATAGTTTATTCCCAAGGCTATACAGTTTGCAGCAGAGCTCAAAAGGCTCACTTTCCTTTTTTTTCTTTTGGGAAACTGCTACACAGATGTTAGAAATTTTCACATTGAGTACAGAAGTTTTGGACATTGCAAAAAGAATATTTGATTCTTGATGCATAGCATGTTAAGATGACATATGGAGAGGCAGGTAAGAAATAAATTGTTGTTGTTGTTGTTGTTGTTGTTGCCAGCCTATGAGCCTCTGCTTGGAATAGAATTGCAATATTCTTCCAGGCCTGTAAAAACAATTTCTTCACTCATCACATATCAGTACATTCTAATAGCCCTACATCCCTCCCTATAGTTATTAACTTATTGCTTCTCGGTTATCTGAACCAACTTCCACAAAATTCTTCCCACTGTGTGTCAAGCAAGTAAAACAAATATCAGATTCAGCAAAATAAAATAATGCAGCCCATGAAGTTACCAAATAGGTGAATTTCAAAACATTTAAAATACAGGACTGCTTTGTGTTGCATTCTGAATGAATTCTCTTACAAACTGAACCCTGAACCATAACCAATTCTGTTTGATTTATATGCATGCCAACTTTACATGCTATGCATCAAAAATAAAATATTTTTTCTCCCTACAGGCTCCTGGTGTCTCCCCACCTCCTCTCATCAAAAGCACTGTATAAATTATGAAAAGTTGCAACTTCAGCCAACTCAGCAAATAAAATTCATAAGGACAACACTCGATTCATGAACTGCAATGGCATACCCTCCCTCAAAAGAGAATTCAGTTCACTGATTAGATGTCCATCAGTATCATTACACAAAGTCACTGTAGGTAGGGTTGCCATAATTTGCTATCACCAAACCGGGACAAAACAGGGGGAAAGTAGGACAAATGTAGGGCAAAATTGCCTGAAAATTTAGGACATTAAAGAAAAATGGAGGACACAACCAACTACAAGCCAAAAACATTAATTAATTTTTTAGAAAGGCACACACCAGGAGAATTCAAAGATATCGAAATCGTACCTGTGAGAGATGCATCTAAGGAAGCAGACTTTAGTCTAGGAAAGCTCATGCTAGTTGCTGCGGCGGAGGAGGTCTTGCCATGGCAGCCACCTTTTTTGGGGCTTAGTTGGCCGGCTAGGCCCTGCACGGCTCCCCTGCCAGTGACCGTTGCCGCGGTAGCGGCTTTCCCTGGGGCCTAGCCGCTGGTCAGGCCCCTCACCTCGTCGCGGAGCCAAGGGAGAAGGAGGCCTTGCCACAGCAAGGCTTCTTCTTCCCTCAGCTTGGCCCCATCCTGGGCGGCCCCAAGCCGGAGTAGGAGGAGCCCTCGCAGTGGTGAGCCTTCTTTCTCCCCCGGCTCGGCCCCGTCCCGGGCGGCTCCGAGAAGGAGGAGACCTCGCCACAGCGAGCCTTCTTTCTCCCCTGGCTGGGCCCATCTCAGGTGGCCCCAAGCCGGAGGAGGAGGAGGCCTCGCCGTGGTGAGCCTTCTTTCTCTCTTGGCTTCATGCTGGCCAGGTAGCCGAGAGAAGGAAACCTCGCCAGTGCGGCAAGGCTTCCGCTTCACTCGGAGCTGCAGAAGGGGGCCTCGGGAACCCTGGAAAGCCAGGACAGGACTTTCCCAAGGGCCGAAAACCCAGGAAAGTCCCACCCAAAAGTGGGATATGCAAGGCTAACTGTTGGGAATTACAAACAGAGGCTTCTCAGACTGATGGCAACTATGTTGACTTAACTGAGGATGTAATCGCTGCTAATGTGTTTCCCTTCTGTATTTAGTCCAGAAAAATGCTTAACAGAGTCCCCGCTTGGTCTGCCTGGGATTGGAAGCAGGAGCAGCATCGGCTGAGAATTCCAGGTTTAGGAAGACATTTCTTTACTCAGAACACCCGACAAAAACATTTCTGTGGTCATTGTAAACTGTATATTAAATTTTGTTGAACTTAGCATATACACCTTGGACCAATGACTTTTCACTTTCTTACATGTCCACCATATATGTAAAAAGTATCTTCCTGATCTTGACCATCCCAACACTGATTTGAAGCAGTTTTAGAAATGCTCAACAGTTTAATTAGAGTTAAATAACCATCTGTACATCTCCTTATACATATTTTCTTTTAAATTATTACACACGGTAAATTTTATATCTTTGATCCACATTTCCCCCATGTTTGCATCTTACCATTGTATCCAAAATGTTGTGCCCACTTTATCATATAATCTTATACCAGTTCATTCTCTAATTTCAAAAGATTTTTATACACTTATTTGATTATTTGATCCTCATGTTTACACAAAACTAACTGAATAAAACTATTTTTCCCAGCCTCTATAGTTGGATCTCTCGTTTCTTCATTAAATCTCTCCATGAGTTGCCAGTAAGGAAACTAGCAAAGATCTTTGCCTTCATTGAGTAGCATCTTCCTTGATTTATGCTCCCAATTATCTTGTTCCAAATACCAATATCATATAATGACTACCTTCAACTTTTAATCCATTCTTCCCTTTGAAATGTTTCTTGTGGTGAAGTAACCAATACGTTCTGCTTATACTTAGGCCAAACTCACAAAAGACCATTTCTAATGTGGTAATTTTTCATAGAATCATAGAGTTGAAAGAGACCCCACGAGCCATAAGGTCTAACCCCCTGCCATGCAGGAGGACACAAAGTACCCCTGGCAGATGGGCATCCAGCCTCTGTTTAAAAACCTCCAAAGAAGGAGAGTTCAACACACTTCAAGGGAGTGTGTTCCACTGTCAAATGGTTTTTAATGGCGGGGTACATACCGCCACTTTGCGGCGCTCTGCCGCCGCCGCCGGTAGGTCCGCGGGGGAGCCGGAGCCTTCAGACGGCGCGACTCCCACGCGGACCGAAAAAGAAGCTCCAAAATGGAGCTTCTTTTTCCGTCGCGTTTGTGACGTAGCGAGGCGCCAGGGGCGCACTCGCTACGTCACAAAGGACGCGACGCGTACGGACGCGACGCGTACGGACGCGACGCGTACGGACGCAACGCGTCCGATACGCAAAGATGGTGCCGGCCATGTAGAAGGGCCGGCGCCATCTTGTACGGACCGAGTCCGTACTAGGCCCAGGGGCGTCTATAAGAGACACCCCTTTTTTAAAATGGGACGTCCTCCGGATGTCCCAAATGGCGGTGTAGAAAGCCCCATTGTTAGGAAGTTCTTCCTAATGTTGAGGTAGAATCCCTTTTCTTGTAATTTTGTATCCATTGGTCTGGGTCCTATTCTCTGGAGCTGTAGGAAACAAACTAGCTCCATCTTAAATATGACATCCTTTTAAATATTTAAATAGGGCTATCATATCACCTTCCCTTCTCCAGGCTAAACATGCTCCTCCTTAAGTCCTCATAGGGATGGTTTCCAAACCCTTTGCCATTTTGGTTGCCCTTCTCCTGTCAGACTCCAGCTTCTCAACATCTTTTTTGAATTGTGGGCCCCAGAACTGGACAGAGTATTCCAGGTAAGGTCTGACCAAAGCAGAATAGAGTGGTACTATTCGCTCAATCTAGATACTATATTTCTATTGATGAGGCCTAGAATCGTAGCATGTGCCTTAACTTTTTAAATGCAGTATGTGCCTTAAATTAAGCATGCCACCCATATTTTCAATCATGACCTTCAAGTTCTAAAAGTCTCTTGTGTCTTAGGAATATCCATTCCTTCCACCACCTAAAACAGCAAGCTGCATAGTAATAATAAAAATAATCATAATAAGTTTTATTTATGTTTTCCCGCCTCTCCCAATGGATCGAAGTGCAATTACAATCAAAATGTACAAATCAGAAATACAACAGTAATTCTAATAACAATTTAAAATCATAATATAAAGCAGTATGCTATTTAAAAACATTTAATACAATATACAAACATCCTGAAATACTGTAGACTTCTGTTCGAGAGGCGGAATTCTTTATAGAAAATCAGAGGGGTATGCTTGCCAGAAGAGGTAAGTTTTCAGGGCCTTCTTAAAGGCATCCAAGGTAGAAATGAGTCAGATCTCTTCCGGGAGATTGTTCCAATGCGTGAGGGCCATAGCCGTATACATATGCTCTTTGGTGAATAGTTGTTAATATCACCTTGGGATGCTCAAGTAAATTCTTCCCGGTTGTTCTGAGAGTGCGGGGCGGATTATGTAGGGAGAGGTGTTCCCTCAAGTAACTCAGACCCAAGCCATATAGGGCTTTAAAGGTAATAACCAACACTTTGTATTGGGCCCGGAAGCTAATTGGCAGCCAGTGTAGAGATTTTAATACAGGTGTTATGAGGTCTGACCTTGAGGTTCCAGTGATCACTCTGGCTGCTGCATTTTGGACTAGCTGAAGCTTCCAAACTTGGTACAAAGGTAGCTCCATGTAGAGCGCATTACAGAAATCTAAACGAGAGATTACCAGTGTGTGTACCACTGCTTCAAGGTCCTTTTGGTCCTGGTAGAGACACAGTTGGAGTATCAGCCGAAGCTGGTACCAAGCACTCCTGGCCATAGCATCCACTTGAGATGATAACTGTAGAGATGAATCCAGGAGTACTCCCAAACTGCAAACTTTGTCCTTTAGTATAGTATAGTATAATCCAGTGTTAGGAAGTTTCAGCCCACCCCTCTCTTTAGCATCACATAATGTTTTGAATTTTATTCTGGGTTTCATTGCCTGCCAGATAAATCTGGAAATTCCCTTCTATCATTACACAAAGTTTATTCCATTTCTTAAAAAGGGAACTGTTTGAAAATAAAATAAAAGTCTTTGCAGAACGTTTGCCTTTATTACTGCAGCGTCAAGGATACATTTAAATTTACCCATTTTCTACATCTCTTTTAATTTATTCCTTATTTTTTTCATAGTTATTTTGAAATAGAAAATTATCCTTTTTTCTACTGGTGACGCTGTGGTTAAATGCCTGTACTGCAGCCACTCACTCAAAACCATAAGGTTGCGAGTTCAAAACCAGCAAAAGGGCTCAAGCTTGACTCAGGCTTGAATCCTTCCGAGGTCACTAAAATGAGCACCCAGATTGTAATTAGCTTACAGTTGTAAACCACTTAGACACTGCTTAGGCGATATGAAGTGGTATATAAATGAAGCTTGTTTGTTTTTGTTTGTTTTAAAGTTGGAGAGATAATCAATTCATGTTCCTCTTCTGAAGTTATATTTTTAACAAACATTTTAGTTTTATTTGAATTCACTTTAAATACAAAACTTGCCTGGAAGCAGTGGCATCACTGGAGTTGTCATCACCTGTGCAGTAACTCATGGTGTCACCCTCCACATTGATCTCCTTCTATTATACATCACACAGAATCCTTTGTAATTTTTTGTCATAATGTTACTCATATGAATGTAATGGCAATAGCTGTAACATAAACAACTAGCAAAGTTAAAATTACACCTTTAAATTACAATATCATACGCACAGGCTAAATATATATATACACACACACACACACACACACACACACACGTACATAGTTTCATGTGGTTATGGTGAAAATTTGGTAAGATGTAATGCTTTTAAAGAAAACTTTAAAAGAATGAGGAAAACATTTTTAAATATTAAAAAAATAATTTAAAATTAAAAAACATATCTTTTTTTTAAACCTTTAGGCCTCTTTTTTCTCATCCCACTGAACCTTGTCCCCACTCACACTATCTCTTAAGCATTTTATAGGGATGCAGATGAACACCACAGCCCATTTATCCAACTTTATTAAAAGAAATTCATTTCTGTCACATACTCGAACAGACCAGAATATGAACAGAATGAAGCCCTGAGCTCAGTGCTTATACATTCTAATACAGTACCATACAGGTTGCCTGGTCACTCTTATATTGCACATGTGCTGGAGTAACTTTCCATCCAACTAACATTCCTAACCAGATGTTTAGATTACCTTTACAGGTTAGATGTCATGGCCTTCTACAGACTACTTCCAGACTCCATGCTGTCAAAAGGTGCTACTGATTTAACTTTAGCTGTATCAGCTTGTTTTTTTCTGAAAGAAAGTCCCTGGAACCAAGGCACACAATTCTAAAGATATGCAAGCATGTTTCCAAGGTAGCCCAGATGAAGTCTTATTTGTGTTTCCTTCTGCTTCATTCTTCTACCCATAAACACCCTATAACCCCTGGTAATTTTCAAGGCATTTGAAGCTTTTGCACACATTTTGTCTCACAAAGTAGTACAGTAAGATCCCATTAAATGTGAATTCATTTAATGTAGTTTCACTTATCCATGAAGAGCTGCAGATCTGTCGTGCTACTTCATGCTGCTCGTGCTCTTTCGTGTTGATGCATTATATCACATTGATTTGTTGTACACTACCTGCCCATTAATTGCATCTGCAAGCTGTCTCAGTCAACTTCTGACATAAGCATTCACAGAATCATGCTGGAAGACCTAGAAATGCCTAGAGAGAACACTTCTTTAGGCATTTCTGGGTCCTCCAGCACAATTCTATGGTATGCTTCCACCAAAACCCCAAGATGTCATTCATTTAGGGTAAGAAAAATAGCATTCCTGATTATCCACAATTTTCATTATACATAAACAGTCCCAAAATGTATTCCGCACATTAGGATCTTACTGTCTAGAGCACAACAGATAACACGATGCATGTTAAATCAACAAACATGTAAATAAGTACCAGGTCCAGATGGTTGCTTCAACTAATCTGCAATTCTGGGAGTGGTCATACAAAATCACATTCCTCCAATAGCTATTACTTTTCAAGTCAGCAGAATGTTTTAGGTGACTTACTAAGTCTTAATGTATTCATCAGTTGTGGTCTCTTTGGTGGGTCATACTCAAGGTAGACTTGGTTGCTTCCGTGTACAATGCAAAGCAGTGGTGGGCAGAGCAGTGACAGGCTTTCATTCACTTTTCTGCAATGTTGGAACTATCCTCTGCTCTACTTATTTCCTTCAGTATCATTAATGATGAAGTCAATAGTAAAGGTTAAGGATGATTGCTTGGATTACATTCTAGTGAAGCATTTTGGACCATATGTGCAACTCTTCTTTGCTTGGCCAATGGTCACTTCTTGCATCTCTCAGTGATCCAATGCCTGCTAGAACAGGCTCCACACCAGATCTGCTATCTGCACCTTCTCATCCTCAGATTGTCAGCTTGGAGGATTTGGCTATCCTGGGATTGCTACTAGAAGTCCCAAAAGTGTATAGGAAATAATTTATTATTAAATACTATGATTCCAAGCAGTGCCATTTCTTCATCATGAGTCAGTCTATCCAGAAATATGACAGTTTTACCATTGTTAATGGGATGAAAATTTCAATTTTAACATTTTGACCACACTTTGATGAGGCAGAGTCTTGCCCTTCCCAGTAGGTTCAGGCAAAAACAAACTGCAGCAGCTTCTCCTACCTTTATTTTTCCTTCCTTGTTAATAACATTTGCCATCTTGACCACACTGATGTTGCTTGGACCACAAGTCCCCTAGTTTTCATCTGTGAAATGCTGGAGAATATGCAACACTTGAAGGAGTGTCTCTCCCTGTATATGACTGCCTGCCCAAGGACTGAGATCTTCTGGAACAGTGTTCACCTCTGTTCCCTCAGTAAAGGAGGACAGGGGAGATGGCATTCTTACTTGCAGCACCCACTTGTGGAATGCCCTATTCTTGGACCATGTCTACAATGACAGGAAAACCCAGCTTACCATCAGGGCTTCTAGATTCATGAGGAGGATGAGCTATGAACAATCAGCACCCACAATAAGCTTATACTGGCAGTGTTGTCTGCACACTCCCCCCTTCTTTTCCTGGCGTTGGTCCCATTAAAACACAGGATTTAGCAGAGAAACCATGTGAATAGTGCTGTGGCAGAATTTCTGGGAAGTCAGGAGCTCACCTGCCCCAGGGCGCCTGATCCTGACCTCTTCTGCTCGCCCACCAGTTCTCTTCCCCCATTCCTATACTGGCATGCAGTTCACAAGCTCAGTGGATTCTACAGAGTCTCTGGCCTGATTCAGGGCAAACAGGGATTCTTTTTACTTTGCAGAATCACCCTGGAGTGCAGATTGTACCTGTGTTTCGCCTGTTTGGCCCCATACATAATCTTAATAAGTCAGTGTGAGAATGGAGTGGGAACATTTCTTTTCCTCCGTGGAGATACTCTCCTGGGTCTCAAGCAGTGAGAGTACTTTCCCCAGTACCCGCTACTTCATCTTTTTCAATAGAGTTGCCAGGAGTTGATCCTGGGACTTTCTGCATGCCACACATGTTGTTGGTGCCATACTCCTTCAGCTAATCTCCAATTTATGGTGACCCTATCATAGAGTTCTCTTGGCAAAATTTATTCAAAGGATCTTTGCTATTGCTAATCTTTTGGGTCTAATCTGCACTGCAGAAATAATGCATTTGACACTGCTTTGATTGCCATGGCTCAATGATATGGAATTCTGAGAATTGTAGTTTGTTGTGGCACCAGAGTTCTCTGACAGAGAAGGCACAAGGCAACACATCCCAGAATTCCATAGTTACTGACAGAGTAGGGAGTAGTGGTTAGGACGAACTAGTGGCCTATCTCAATGCAAATCAACTGTACGTTCATATATTTTCACCTCATGTTAATCAGCAATATTTTCAGTTTTATTTAAGATGTACTCCTACTATTGCATTTGGGTTTCTTTCGCATAAGCAATAAGGGAATTGTTTTCTCCATTGAAGAGCCTAGTAAAGATTTCACAGAAGTCACCCAAAGTCCTGGTAGTGATTTCAGTGTGGGAAAGATTGATCCTCAGAGTTCCCATGAGGGAAAAATATTTCTCAGGCCTTTTTTCCACAAAGGTCTCAACAAGTTCACCAGAAAAGAGCTTTTTTTTTTTTTGCTATTTTTCTCTGTTTGTTTATCAATTGCCATCCAACACTTTCTTTCCCCTTTTTTAAAAAAGTTGGGCCCTGTTTTAATCTCTGTTTATAATTTTCCTCGCCACCACTTTCTTATGAAAATGTATTTCTCCCCCCCCCCCCCTTTTTTTTTAAGAGACAGTAAAACCATACGTGGCTATAAAGTGTGAGAAAATACTATCCCTTCATTTCTTCCTCCTCCTTCGTTCCTTTTGGGCACAAGACTGACATGAGACCAAGGATGGTTATTATTCCCAGGACAAGCTGCCTGTTTACACTTTTATTGTGACCTGCATCAGTGTCAGAGGAAATCACAGGAAGGAAATGGAAGGTAGGGAGATGGCAAATAACTTTCTATTAAGCTTTCTATTAAGGTATTGTTTGGTATTGTATAGGTTGACCACATTTCTAAAGACACTAGATTTCTGTGGCTCTGAGACAGGATATCAGGTCGGTCATGTTTCCCCCACCTTTGCAACACTACCTTGGAAAGAGCTGCACCTGTCAGGCTTCTCTCTTCCTCAGAGGTCTTACAGGAGCAAAGACTTTGTCTTAGAGGGAGTATGGTTGCTCTAAACAGTTGTGCTAGACAGTGTTTGCTCTAGGCAATGATTATTATCTGTCTGCGGCATGCTGAGCTAGACTTCAGAAACTGTCCTGGTATTTATTGAAACAATAGGGAGAGGTAAATAAGCCTCTTTTTGACCATCTTAATGCTATTGTTATTATATATTCCACTCTTTCTTTGAGATGGTTGCCTATTTGGATAGCTTGCAGGGTCAGATCTGCCTAATTTCAGTAGTAGGATGCATTGGGAGCCTCCAGACTCCACTCTGCTGTTTGTTTTCTTGGACTTGGGGAACTAATTAGGAAAGAGTGAGCTAAATACATTTGCAGAACAAAAACGTGATATCTTGGGGAAAGACCATACCTAGTGGTATAGCACATGCTTCGTGTTTCTGTAGATGTGAGAACCTGGGAGATAATAGGTTATAAGAAAGGGCCCCCACCTGAAATCCCAGGGAGCTACTACTAGTTAGAAGAGCTGGACTCTAGAGATCAGTGGTCTGAGCAACAGTCTGACTGATTTTTGGTGCAAAATATCCCTGTTTTTCCGGGAAGGTAAATCAGTACAGTTCCTATTTTTACCGAGTGCAGGTCTAAGAACTAATAATTATCCAGAGCTTGCAGTAAGTCTGTGACTTTAGCTGGCATTTGATCAATACTTATAAGATCTAATAACTGACAGATACATCCTCTTAGTTACAATAAAATGATGTTTGCTTCTAGCGAAGGTTGAGATCACAACAGCATATGCATTGTACAAAGAGGCAGGAAGGTTTCCAGGAAGAATCTAGAATATGTATAAGGAATGAAATTATATTTTTCTCCTATAGGCATGAATGCCACACCTTGTCCATTGTTATTTGATGAGAGAAAATGGTACAAGATTTTGACAGACTGTTTAGTCTTCTCTTGAATCTCAGAAATTACAGTTGCTTTTGACAAAGAAAAGCTTGTGTGTGACTAACATTTATAGAGAACATATTGCAAGCTATATACATATATAAGAACATACTATAATACTTTGTAAATATGTTGGATTTTACAACATAATTTGTAAATATGTTGTTTTTGTTCTTATTTAGTTGGGAAAAAATTACATGGACATAATCCAATAAAAGATTTTAAAGAGCTGTTAGTTTATTATCATATATGTGTTCATGGTTTGAGTACTGGACTGTGACCCTGGAGATCAGGATTTGATTCCCTCCTCAGCCATGGAAACCCAACTGGTGACTTTGGTTGAGTCACACACTCAGCCCCAGAAAGCCCCATGATAGGTTCGCCTTAGGGTCACCATAACTCTGAAACAACTTGAAGGCACACAGCAACAACAACAAATTATTTACTAAATCTGAAGCGCTGCATTTTCACAAGTGTAAGGGAGCAGAGTTTTCTTATTTGAAAACACACATTTTAAGGAGTACAGAATACTGAGGTTTCCTTTTGGGAGGAATCATATTTCATGCTTTTTCTGGCTGTCCCGCAGCTGTTTTGGCTCTGCTTCCTATAAAGCAAGTAGCCAATTTTTCTGTGGCAAAGTCATCGTAATGGCACAAAAAGGCCCTATTCCTGTTTTTGTGAATACATGATCTATGTAAATGAGAGAAGTACAGCCTATTTGTTCTTTCTTTTGAGAAAAGGAAGAGGGCATATGTCATAGGATCTAGGATCCGTGCTAATTACAGTGGTATTTCTGGCCATTGGCTATCGGTCCTCAGAAAGTTACAAGTAATGAAAGAAACTGTAGTAGGCAATGGACATAAATCAGGTGTCTGTCTCTGGGAAACTGTATGTCCACCACATCAGGTAGCTTAAGAAGCACTAATCACAGGCGCGGTACACACTGGCCTTTTGTACCGGCACCGATTCTAGGGTTAGGGACCATGTGGCAACCACATGGTCCCTAACGCCAGTGTGGCGCGGCAGCATAACAATGGGGCCTGTTTGGGGGCTGCGCCATCCCTGTAGAGGAAACTAGGCCGCCGGCAGGCCGCCATTTCTTGGTGGTCTGTTCCAGGCCTAAGCTATGTTAGTCCTGTTCCTTTGTTACTTTACCTCTCTATGAGAGGTGAACCGATCTTTACACTTCAAGTATCAATGTGAGCCTGGATGGAAGAGGGGATATTATCAGGATCAGCGCATGTACGGTGTGGGGAGAAGCTATTCTATGTCCCCTCAGCTACAACCTGCATTAAAAAAACAAACAGGACAACTAAAATACTCAAATTCTCACAGTTTTCACTGATGTTAATAATAAAAAAAAACCCCAATTAAGCTTTGTAGCACATTGCTGTAGTTACAGAGAAAGACTTGCCTTCTGTACATTTCTGAACCAGTGTGGTATAATGTTTTGAGTGCTAGGCTGGGACTCTAGGACGCCAGGGTTCAAATCTTTGCTCAGCCATGGAAACACTAAATGACCTTTGGCAAATCACACTGTTTTTGATAAATTAGATGAGAGTATAAATGGCGGCCATGCATAAATATTTAGACTGAAATCCTATTGAATGCTAGTGGAGTATAAAGCCTGAGACCCAATATAGTGTATTGGTCTGATTGTTGGATTAGGACTCTGGAGACCAGATTTTGAATCCTGCTTAGCCATGGAAACCCACTGGGTGATCCTGTGCAAGTCATTCTTTCTCAGCCTCAGAGGAAGGTAAAGACAAATCCTCTCTGAACAAATCCTGTAAGGAAAACAACTTGATAGGGTTGCCTTAGGGTTGCCATAAATCAGAAATGACTTGAAGGTACACAACAATAACAAACAACATAATGTTCATCCTTGCTTTAAACTGGCCCCCTCCCTGCTTGCTTTTCATCAGCAAGCCAAAATGTTTTTATTCAGGCAGGTTTCTAATATATAGTTGCTTCTCCTTTTTTGTGCAGCATCCGTTTCGGATTCCCTCGCAAAAATGGAATTTTATAATTAAAAAAGATTATAGAGAAGCAAAAAGATGGAAGTTAGACACCAGAATACTTAATAATAAAGAAATAGTGAACAAAATAGAGGAAGAATGGCAGATTATATGGGATATTAATAATAGAGAGATTTCTCAAGCTTTATTATGGGATACTATGAAAGCAGTGGCAAGAGGGATTTGTATTAGGGAAACATGCAAGGTAAAGAGACAAAAGGAAGAGAGGAAAATTTAACTGGAAACGGAAATTGAAAAATTAAATAATGATTATATAAAGAATAGAAGTAAAATATATATATAAAATTACAAGCAAAAAGAAAGGAATTAGAGAAGATAGAGATAGATCAGATCCAGAAAAATTTGATATATTTACGGAGGGAGTTTTTTGAATATAGTAACAAAAATTCAAAAATGTTAGCAAGATTAACACAAAAAAAGAGAAAAATTTGATAGGGGTTATAAAGGATAAAACAGGGAAAAATGTATGTTGATGAAAGAAAAGGTAAGGGTATTTGAAGAATACTATAAAGATCTATATACAGCAGGGGATAGTTCAATGGATAAAATTGAGGAATATATAGAGAAATATTGGAGAATAAAAATAGAGGAAGAGGATAAAGAAATAATGGAACAACCGGTTTCAAAAAAAGAAATAGAAGAAGTGATAGTTAAAAGGAGGGAAATCACCAGGAATGGATGGATTGGGGCCAGAATATTATAAAACTTTTTAAAAGGTTTGAATACCTAAATTAGAAGTATTATACAATAAAATTTTAAATGGAGAAAGGATCCCACCATCATGGGGACCATTCAATGATAATATTGATTCCAAAACTGGATAAAGATTTGTCAGACCCAGGCTCATATAGACCTATATCCCTTATAAATCAGGACACTAAAATATTAACAGCCATAATGGCAAAAAGAATGAATAAGTTTATATATAAATATATTCAAAATGATCAATGTGGATTTGTACAAGGAAGACAAATGTCAAATTTAATAGGAAGAGTATTGAATAAAATAAATATAATTAAAAAAAATCAGAAAGCAGGAATAATGGCATTAGATATTTATAAAGCTTTTGATTGTGTGGAATGGCCAGCATTAAAAATAACGTTAAAGAAATTAGGTATGGGAGAAAAGTTTAGAGGATTGATAGACCAGTTATATTTAAATAATACAGCAGTAGTTACAATAAATTATGGAATAACAGAACAAATTTCAATTTCTAGAGGTACAAGGCAAGGATGCCCTCTTTCCCCGGTTTTATTTGCAATAATTATTGAAATATTAGCAAATATCATTAGGGAGGATGAAAATTTGGAAGGAATTGGGATGAGAAAACTGAATAAGATAAGTTTATTTGCAGATGACACCTTATTAACAATTAGAGACCCCTTGGAAAAAATGAATAATGTGAAAAACCATTTAAAGGAGTTTGGAGAAATGACAGGATTACGAGTTAATTGGAATAAATCAGAGCTAATGTTGTTTAATTATTCAAAAACGGAAGAACAGAAATTTTTAAAGGATGAAAAGATAGATGTAAAGGTAAAAGATACAATTAAATATCTAGAAATAAAAATTACAAAAAAATTACAAAAATTAGAGGATCAGAATTATAAAAAAATAAGAATAGAAATTAAAAGGAAATTAGAAGAATATAAAAATATCAAACTATCACGGTTCGGTAGAATTGCATTAATAAAAATGAAAATTCTGCCTAAGATCAACTTTTTGTTCAGGATGTTGTCAACACAAATATCAGATGTTGAAATTAAAAATTGGCAAGTATTAGTGAATAATTATTGTAATGGGAATAAAAAAGTAAGGATTAATAAAAGATATTGGTATAAACCCCAAAAAGAAGGAGGTTTGGGTCTCCCAAATTTAAAACTGTACTATAATGCAAACCAAATAAGATATATTATAGATGGAATTATAGAGAAAGGGGAATTAGATTGGTTAGACATGGAAACAACAGGAATAGAGGAAAAATTGGAAAATATATTTTTAATGAATTTACTATGAAAGAAATGAAGGAAATAGAACCCCCCCTTTTAAAGAATATACTAGTAATTTGGGGGGAAAATAAAGAAAAATTAATGCCAGCCACCTCACCATTAACACCAGTTATAATGCTAAAAAATTTCCAATAAATTTAAAGGAAGAATTAGGGAAATTGGTAAAAGGTCAAGAAATATATAGGATAAAAGAATGAATGAAGATAATGAGGGAGAAAGGGAAAATAAAGGAGAAATTGCAAGGATCAAAATTAACTTGGTATAATTGTATTCAGTTGGAACAATGGACAAAAATTTATGAGAAAAATATTGGAGAGATTAGAGAATATACAAAATTTGAACATTTGATCAGGCAAAGAGAAAGTATAGAGGCAAATGAAACTTTGAAAGGGGTCACAAGTGAAATATATAAATTATTATTAAAATATAATGAGAAAGAAGATTATTTTAGGACAACATGGGAGGAGGACTTAGCACAAAAAATAAACGTCCATGAATGGGGGAAAATTTGGAATCAACGCCATTTAAAATTTTATTCCATACGAATAAAGGAGAATTATTATAAAATAATTTGGAAATGGTATTTAACGCCTGTAAGGTTAAGTTATATAAATAAGAATTATTCAAGGTTATGTTGGAGAGGGTGTCAAGAGATAGGCACTTATATGCATATGTGGTGGGGTTGTAGAACTGTAAGGACATTTTGGCAAATCGTATTTGAAGAGATAAAAGAAGTAACAAAAATTGATTTAGAATTTTGTCCAAAGATAGCTTTATTGTCTTTATATGATAAAACTAACTGCACCCAAGTTATAAAGGATTTAATTACAAATATATTAACAGCGGCAAGATTAATGATAGCAAAAAAGTGGAAAGACCAGGGAGATTTACAAATACAAGATTGGTATAGAGAGATATGGCAAATAGCAATTAATGATAAGTGAACTAGTGGAATTAAGTTTAGAAGAGGAATAATCAAGAGAAATGATTTCAAAGCAATATGGAAAACATTTGTACAAAAGGTTTTAGTGAAAGAAGGAGGTGTCTTACCACCAGAGGAAGAGTTACAATTCTGGAGGTAGAGTAATAAGAAGATTCTGGGAGGGGGAGCACGTGGGGAAGGGGGAAACGGGGGGGGGGGGAATTATGAAAAGTATATAATGAAAAGAAATATGAATTAGATTTAGATAAAGTGTAAGAAGGAAATAAAGGGATATATTATATGTATGGGGTATCTTATGTAAAAGTTTTTATATATTATTGTAAGGCGAATTACCAATATTTTGTTTTCAATTATTATAATACACTTATTAATTTCATTCTACTAATAAATTTAAAAACAGGGGAAAAAAGAATTCACTTATATCAAACCCCATTGGCCTTGAATACAGTGCCTGGCTGCGGGAGCGCGCGAACACGCACCTCGGACATGTGCCCATTGTTTCCCCATCCTTTTGCCGCTCACACATAAGCGAGAGATGCGATTTCCAAAACTGCGAGAATGGAGGGAGGACTGTATAATCATGGGATGGCATTTATATGGGGTGTTTGTTTATAGGGGGGGTACTGCAGTTTTAAAGTATGTAATCTATACTGTTTTTGTTACATGGCTATACACGGCTTTCAGCACATGCTGGGAGCCACTCTGAAAAGCTTCTTTGACGCCCTGGAAGGAACTGAGGGTGTATGCCTGCGGTGTGCACCCCGCAGCGCGCTGGGTGTGAGCGCATGCGGAATTTCCGTTACACCAGCCTTTCTCAATAGGGGGGCGGGCCCCCAGGGGGGTGGCGGGCCCATAAGGGGGCGCGAGGCTCTAATGATACTATTTACAGTCGCGCGGGGGGTGTGAAATGTTTTCTTCTTCTAGGGGGGCATGACAGAAATAATTGAGAAGCACTGCCTTACACAGTGGGGTCCGGAACGGATCCCCTGCATAAGGGAAGGTCCAACTGTAAAAGAATAATTCCCATTCCTTGGCAATATAAATACAGTAATGTGATACCAACCACCAAATGTAATGCTTTGGCAGAGACAGTTTCACATTAATCCTCTGCTGCCTATGCCCGCTTGACAAAGCCACTTTTCATGCTGTTTTTAAAAATGTTCCAATTCTCTCCTCTTCTTCTCCCACTTTCCTCCTTTCAATGTTGCAAATTGAGTTCAGTGAGCAAAAGAAATTTGCACTCTTATTAACTCAGCAGTGGGAGAGGAGAGGAGAGGAACTCGGGTGCTCTTGTTTTTTCATCTGTGAGATGTTGGAGATTATGCAACACTTGAAGGAGTGCTCTCCCTATATATGCTGTCCAGGGATTGAGATCTGCTGGATTTGTTCCTCTGTTTTTTTACTAGTAGAGTCAATATGATAGGAGAGGAAAGATCGTCTCACTTGTGGCCCCCACCTGGGGGGAGACTTCCAACAAATACCAGGTGCTATAGCCGTGAAGGCATACTTTTGGTTGGCCTACCTCCGCTTCCTTGGCCTCCAGCTGCCTCTCAGAGACCGCTGAGACGGGAAGGGCCCGTGGGGGGGGGGGGGAGGAAGGAGGCCCATGGCCCTGCGCCTCTGAGGGGCGTTCGCAGACCTGAGGTATCCCCGAAGGACACTCAGGTTAGAAAAAGCCCGAGGGAGAAGGAGGGGGCGTCCGCCCACCCTCTCCTCCTTGGCCTCCTTCCCTCGGAGTTCATGGGCCAAGGAAGAGGCACGAGAAAGAACTGAGGAGAAGGGGACTGGCATGCGTCCCAGCTCCTTCTCCTCGGCGCACTTTCCCTCGGAGCGAACGGGTTCCCAGGCACCCTTTCGGCTCCGAGGAAAGGAGGCCAAAGAAGGGGACTGGGGGCCACTTGTCCCAGGCCCTTCCGTTCCGGCCCCTTCCTTGGCTGAATGGGCTCCAGGGGCCCGTTTGACGGAGGGAAAAAAGCCGAAGAGGCTTGGGCGTCGGTCCCAGGCCCCTTGCCCTTTGGCCCTCGCTTTCGGCCGAACGCTCAAGGGCCCCGTTCTGCCAAGGAGGGAAGGAAGGCCGAAGGGGAAGTGGCTTGGTCACCCATCCCAGCCTTCCTCGGCCCCTTCCTTCCGGCCGAAATGGGGCTCCCTGTTTGTGAGCCCGTTCGAGACAAAGGAGGGGCCCGAAGGGGAAGGGCCTGGGAAGGTTGTGCCCACAGGGCCCTTCCTTGTCTTCCTTACAGCCCCATATCTCTCTCTTCGGAGGGAGGTCTGGGGCTGGAAGGGCCGCGAACGAGCCCAGGACCTGGCACGTGCCTCTGGCTCCTTCCTTTCAGTGCCATTTTCTGGGTCCAAAAATGGCGGGGAGAAGGAGGAACGGGTACGCGCGTGCCTGTTTTTCCTTCCCCCAGTCCCCGTGCCCGGCGAAACGGCCCAGAGTGCCACTTCTGGCACACGTGCCATAGGTTCGCCATCACAGCTATAGGCTATATTTCAGAGGAAGGAACTGGCAAAACCACATCTGAATATTCCTTGCCTAAAAAAAACCCTGTGAAATTTATGAGGTTGCCATAAGTTGACAGACGACTTGAAGGCACATACAATGGAAGGTCTAGATCTGAGCATAAGGTGAAGGAAAAGCAAAGAGAAGTGCCTGCGGGCAGGGAACCGTCTGACTAAAATTTTGTATGTACAGCGCTGTGTAAATTTACAGCACTTTATAAATAAAGGTTAATAATAATAATAATTATTATTATTATTATTATTATTATTATTATTATTATTATTATTAGTGACAATGGAGAGCTTAGCCCCAGAATGAAGAAATCTGGACGAGCTGTTGAAACATATTAAAGCAGGTGGGATTCATTAAGGACTTCTACTTAATATTTTAACTTGCCATTTTTGCTTAATTTATATGTACAGTACTCTGTAGTGCCATAAAATCCTTTTGGAACAAGCCTTTTTCAGGAGTCAGAATCAATAGGCCATGGAGTTGCTTTCTAAAGGATTCATTCAGATAAAAAGGAACATGCGGAGGAGACAGTTAGAGGATGTCCTGTAACATTTGCTATTAGAAAGTTAAATAAGACATTTAAAATTGCAGGCTTGTACCCATTTACCTGAGAGTGAGTGCCACTGAATTCAGTGGGACCTACGTCGGAGTAGAAATGTATAGTATTGCACAGTGTGAATAGTCATTGTGGGTCTAGTGCATCAATGCAGTTATCACAGCTTCCTGTATTTTAGCTGTTGCTTGGTAACTTTTCAAAGATGGATATGAAATTTGTCCCCCTGACATGCTGAGACATGTTCCTTACTTGTCACCTAATAAAGGCTGGTCAAGGAAGTGGTGGTAGACCACATTCATGTAGGTATTGCTATTTATGTATAGTTAAGCCACATACAGAGAGCCTGTCAAAAATTATACATTATTACAATTAGTGGTAGAATATTTATTTATTTATTTATTTATTTATTTATTTATTTATTTATTTCAGGCTGAGACCTGGATAGAGTTTTTAGTTTTAAGCACAAATAATAATAGTGCCAAATGACAAATTGCTTGCAAACACATGCATTTATACCTATTTGGGGAAATAGTTTTAGCAATGAGGTATCTGTTACACTTTGAACCTTTACGAAGATGTGGAATATTTAAAGCAGGTATGGGCAACCTCTAGGGACATATGAGAGCCATGCCTTAAGTTTACACAGTTCCCAACCAAAGGTTTTTTTTTGCACACAGTTAGTTCTGGCAAGAGTAGTCTCTTCCTTTATAGGTAGCCTGCATGATAGGAAGCAAGGAAGAAAGAGAGACAGAGAAAAGAGTTGACCCACAATTTTAAGCAATGGTCTTGCCCACCAGTGATTTCAGAACAGCCCATACCCTCCCTAATGGATTACCTGCAAGGAAATATGACCCTGATCAGAAAACAAAAACAAAAACACCATACTGGCCTGTCCATTTTGTACAGTGCTCTGTTCAGCTCTGTGCCAGGGTTCTTGATATAAGTATGGGTTTTTGATATACGTAAGATTGCAATAGGACTTCTCCCAGGCCAATGTAACTGGGACAGGGATTCTAGAGGATGAGCTGCAGTGAAGGGGGAAATGCATATAATTGGCTCTCCATATCCATGGATTCCTAATCCACAGATTCAAGCATCCACAGTTTGAAAAATAATATATATATATATATATATATATATATATATATAGATAGATAGATAGATAGATAGAGTATATATTACAAAAGCACACCTTGATTTTGCCATTTTATATAAGGGACACCATTTTATTATTCATTATATTTAATGAGATTTGAACATTCACATATTTTGGTATCCAGGGAGGGTCCTGGAACCAAACCCCAGCGGATATCAAAGGCCCACTGTAGTTGATACACAGTTATCAGAATGCTTTACATCTCCTCTGCAAACAGGAAAAGGACAGCGGTCAATGTCTGTGTGCTTCACACTTGCATCATAGTATATTATAGCCCTTTGCTTCTTTGGTCTCAAAACATTTGCTGTATCTGGAGCGTGTAGTACTTATGCTTATATTTGTGGCTGTGATGTCTAGTGGAGGTACTGGTCATGCTAGTTTGGTATGATTTGATATTATCGCCTTATTCATTGTTTTTTTTTAATTTTTTATTATTTTGTATTATTGTTATTGGAGGATTTTATTTCATTGTATATTAAAACCTAGGAATGACCCCACTGCAGAAGCCTGGCTACTTTACACTTGTAAAACCAGTTAACGCTAGTAAGGGAGCAAGGAAGGCATATTGAGGCACCAGGATAATCCCTTTTGTTTTAAGAGGGAGACAATGGAGGGTTGGCTACCAGATTTGTTTTTTATCAAGGGTTAGATACCAGAAGTTATTATCAGTTCATACACAACTCTTAGCTTAGCATTACCACTAGTCAAAGTGAGCGATGACATTAATTGTATATTGTCATCATTAGTTTACTTTTTTATAGTGGTGGTAATTTTTAGCCCGAGGTTAATGAGTATCCTATAAGACTGTCTTTCTTTCTGTGTATTCTGTGCTAGGTACAGTGCGCCGTTGGTATCTGCGTGTGATCCATTCCAGATCCCTCCACGGATAGTAATAAACGCAGGACCCTAAGTCCCCTTCTTCTCAATGGGCACACACTGTTGCTTGTGCCATCGCATGCACACATGTCCATTCAAAAAGCCGGCGCTTGCCATCCACAAAAACTCAAACTGCAGATGGCAAACCCGTGCTTGGCGTGAGAACAATGTATCTGTCTTGGAAGCACTGACCTCTCTCTGTTCACTTCCATCCATCCTTTAGTTTGAGCCAAAACCATTATGTCTACCAGAAGTTTGTAGGTTCTTTGGCATTATTTTCCTTTGCCTCATCATTTAGATCTTTTGTGGCATGTCCCTAAGTTTTACCCTCGACTTATCCAAGGATTATATCAAAATCCACAATTTTGCCCCCAAAACCTGCCCTCAACTTATACATGAGGTCGACTTATAGTCGAGTATATACGGTATATGTAACTTGCACTATTTATCTGATTTTGCTGGTTACAGGGAATTGCAGATTATTGGAGATTATGTAACTACTGAAATTCTTGCATAGTAGTTCTTCTTTCTAGGCTTTCATTGACAGTGGCCACTGATTTATTACCAAAAAGCTGAAATATATAACTATAAAAAAGATTGTCTGTTTGGCATTCTGTGACATAACTCAAGACATTGTACTAGGCACCTTAACTTTTATCAGAGTGGTTTGGTTGTTGTCTAAATTGCAGTTCCAGTTTCCAGTCAAAATTCCAAACAGAAGCAAAATGCCCAGAAGTGAACAAAAGAAGGGGGGAAGGGGGGGGAGGGCTGCCATATCTTATTGGGAAATGAAAGGAGTAGAAAATAGGGAACGGTTATCTGAGGCACTGCTGAAGACTCCTGAGGCAAGAAAAAAGGCAGAAAAAGAAAATAGGTCTCATAAGGTTGCTGAAATGTTTTCATAAGGTTGCTGAGATGTTTAAAATGGTGAGGAATTGTGGGAGAGCTCTGAGATGCTACTGGTGAGATTCCTGAGATAAAAACTTGGTGGTGGTGATGGGGAAGGTACCAGGTATGAAGGTGAGCAGGTCTAGGTACACTTCAGTTAACTCATAAAATAAAAGGGCCAAGATGAGTATAAAATTGCATATGTTAACATGTATATCTACATGAGCTCACCTAAATGATTAATTTAAACAGAAATGTAGTACATCTCACTATTTTGGTGAACATTGTGCCCAGGTCACCAGTGGAGGTGCTCCATGCCTGCCTCACTTTTAATGGCCAACCATGATCACTACTCTCCTCCCTTATATATTTATTTCATTTTTGTGCCACCTTTCTTTCAAAAAGGGACCCAAGGCGGTTCACAGATAGAAACATTTATAAAACTTTATAACAAAAGATTTAAAACAATTAAAAACATAGCAATAAAAACACTCCTATGTAGCAGACCTCTTAAAGGTCTTTATCTTTAAATCAGACTTGGATAGACTGATAACTCCTAAACCTCGGTGTGGCGGTTTCACTTCATTCCATAAAGACAACGTTCCAACTCCTGGTGGCTGTTACGCCATAGTCTCCACCAGTTTTTGGGAGGGAGGTAACCAAACAAAAAGAAAGGCTTTCTCTTTTCTGCCCACCATCCCTACTTGTCCCCTAACTATCCTCCACCTATCGAGGCTCCCCTCATGGGCCAACAGTGGCCTCTAAGGTTCCAATATAATGGGCTGGGGTCCAATAGGACAAACAGAGGTCAGCATCCCGCAGGGCTGCGTTGGCCTGAGGATACTTGCCTAGGAACCCCTCTACCACTATCACTCAGCCCTTCTAATCCTAGCTTCCAGTCTGAGACCTACTGCCTCGCTTGACGAAAGCCGCCAACTAACTGTCCTTTGTCCACCGGACCTCTTCTGTCCTTCATGCGTCCACCTTTTCCCTGCCTCCTCTTCTGCATCCTCCCTCCTTAGCCTCCTCACCCTCATGTTTTATGCCCTTTCCCCCCAGCCCTGCCTTCAGCTCCTCCTCCTTGTCCCCTGATTCACAGCTTCTCTCGCTGGCTTCCCCAGAGTCTGCCAGTCCACTAGGTTCTATCTGGTCTTCCTCTACAGCTGATGCCAAGGGACAACCCAAACCACCAGTGATCCCTTCACACTAGATTGCATGTACAGTTTAACTGTCATGGTTCCATACTATGGTATTCTGGAATTTGCGGTTTTGTGAGATATTTAGCCTACTTTTTCAGAGACCTCTGGTACCACAACAAACTCCAAATCCCAGGATTCCATAGGACAGCACCTTGACAGTTAGAGCAGTGTCAAACTGCATTAATTCTGCAGTGTGGAAGCAGCCACAGCATACTTTTACATAAAGGATTATCCTCTGAGGCCAGATATAGGAATGCCTTCTCTAACATAGGCCATGTAGGCAATGTACCTGTGGTAACCATTGCTAATAAATTTTCAGTCAGGCCCTTGCAATCATAAAGGAAATAGAAAATAAAAAAATTCAGAATGAAAGTAGACTGTGTTCAGAAGCTGATTTCTGCTGCCAGTGCTTATATGGAATTATAGAATATACACACTTTTCTTATATAATAGAGGTGGGCAAAGCACAGCTTTCCGGATGTTATTATGTTACAACAACTCCCAGCATCCCTGACTGTGCTGACTAAACCTGCTGGGAGTTGAAGGTTACACACAGTTAGAGGGTTTTATATTTCCCAGCCCTTCCATAAAATCAGTCCATTTTGTTATGCTCACCTGTTTGTAATTGTTGTTTGATTTTTTTTTTAATTTTGATAAATCAGATGAGTGTATAAATGGTGGCTATGTATAAATATAGATCCTATTTAATGCCAGTGGAATGTAAAGCCTTAGAGCCAACATGGTGTAGGGGTCTGAGTCTTGGACTAGGACTTTGGAGACCACAGTTTTAATCCCTGCTCAGCTGTGAAGATCCATTCAGTAACCTTGGCAAATCGATCTCTCTCAGTCTCAGAGGAAGGCAGTGACAAACCCCTTTTAATCAAATTTTGCCTGAAAACCCCATTATAGGTTAGCCTTATAGTTGCTATAAGTCAGAAACAGCTTGAGGGCATACAACACCCACATGGAATATAAAGCCAGGCAAATGGCCAGTCAGTACCTATTGGGTTTGGAAACAACTTGAGGGCATGCAACACCGCAAGCTGCACAGGTACAGCTATACCTAGTATCATGCGATAACCATCCATTGTGCAACAACCTCCTGGATACCTTCATGCACAATGTCAAATAAAGTACTTATGGTAACCGTACCCTCAGTTACCCTAGTGTATGTCTGTTCCAGTCATTACTGAGCAGTGTCAGTAATTCCTGACTCTGAAAAAGAGTAAGAAAGAGAATGGGGAATCACACCTTTGAATATACATCATTCTTTGCAGGGTGCAGTTGCTTCCTTCAGATGGAGCAGAAGGGGCAACAGGATGTCTTCATTTAATCTATGCAGAAAAAGCATTTCCCTCCTACAGTGTGGGAATACAATGGCTCTTTCCTGGAAGAAATTGACTAGTCATACTTTGAAATATTTAGAGAATGTGAGGAGAGGAAGCGGTGGTTGGTGAGTCAGCATGAGTAATCTGGTTACAGTGAGCATGAAGGCTAAGTTGTGTGTGTGTGTGTTTTTCTCCCCTCTTAATCATTTTATGAATTTTTTTTTAATGGAGGGAAATAAGTGAGATTATGCCTTTGCAGCTAGCACTTCTTTGAAACCCATCTTTAAACAAATTATTTTCCATTTATATGCCACAGTTTTTAATCCTGTGGACATCTCCTTTCAAACAAGATGAAAGAAGGAAGGAAGGAAAGAAAGAAAGAAAAGCTGCTGAATGGTAAGTGTATTCCTTCTATTTTTGTCCTCTTTTTGTAGATTGCATTGTTTATATATTTGCTGATTTCTTAAGTTTTACTGACTCTGCCTAGCAGTCAGAGGAATGGTTCAGAGTTCCCTAGAATATGCAGGATGATATTCTATTAAGAAAAATCTTGATAATCTTATTAATGTCTCACCTTTTAAAGTGGTCAGTGTTGGTTTTGAGCTTTTATTAAGCTGAGAATGGCTACCAGACAAATCAGGTATGTTGCAGACAGATTGAACACTCAGAGGTCAAATCATGCAGAGAAGTGCTGGTTTCCTTCTCCTGGGACTAAGTGCTGGGATTGGTACACATTCAACTATAGTTACTGCATGTACTTGGTTCTAAAGGGGTTCCTTTTTAAATAGCAACAACCAACAAAGCAAACCTCCAAAACTTATTTGCATAGCCCACTTTAAAGCACTTTACCACAATCCAGAGGTCCCCTGTTAAATAGACAGTGCAGAGGTGGCAATCCTGGTTCAGTAATTTTCCTATTATTTCATTATATGCAAGAAGGTGATTTGAGTAGTTTGCTGCTGTGCTCTTGGATTGACTCTCCATGACACTTTGTTAAAACTTAACACTTGAATGATTTAGCATTCAATTCTGACAGTCTGAAGCAGTGGGTATCAGGCTGCTGAATCCAATGACATTGTTCTACAGGTTTGTTTTACACTGAATGCATGCTAATGTACTGCCAAGTAGGTTTGAGCATTTAACTTGAGAAAAAAAGTTTAGGAGAATGACCTTTTGAACTATAATATTCAGAATCTTCCAACCAACATGGCCCTTAGCAATGTTAGCTGGGGGGGGGGGGGAGAGATCTGAGAGTTGCAGTCCCCAGAAAGCAATTTAAAACTCTGGTGGCAGATGGGTATATGTAGAATGTATGTTGGTAACTGAAATGTCAGATATCACTTTATTAGAATAGCAAAACCTCTCAGCCATTTAATTATGGTAATTATACAAGCAAATTAATTAATAAAAGCTAACTAAATGGATTGCTTAAACTTCAGTCTCAATTGCACACAAGAACACTACAGTGCAACCAGCTGAACTGCATTGAGGCAGTGGTTTCTGGTTGCTGCAACATTCAGGATGGAATCATGAGCAGAGTAACCAGATGTCCAAATTGCAAAGGAGGACAAGGCACCATACAATGTAGAACATTCAAGAAAAATGGAGGACCTGACCAAACAAAAGATAAAAACACTCATCTAAATATAAATTAATGTTTCTCAGTCATGCTCCAAATGGAGGACCTTTTTAAATCCCTCCTTTCTGGTCACCCTGAACATCGGTGTTCCTTTGCAGTGCAATCTCTGATCCCATTGACAGTTTTTGTGATGTGTCCCTGTTTGGAGATGCTTGTAGTTCCTGCAGATGGCCAATAAGAGAAGCTTTGCTACACCTAGGTGTGTCCATGACTGCTGCAGATGGAGAGTGACAGGAAGCAACCCTCATTATTGCACGTCATAACATGTAGAATTATAATGAACTTTAAAAAAAAGGTAAAATAGGATCTGCATAATGGGGTTCTTAGCATAATGGCATATTTTCACAAGATTTGAGCAGTGCTGCTGACCAATTGACAATATTATGGCTAAATCAGAGGCCCATGTGACCATGGTCCAAAACACACTGAAGAAATAATCCAGTTTGAGATTACTTTAACTGCCCTGGCTCTAGGGAATTTTGAGAATTGTAGTTTATTGTGGCACCAGAGCTCGCTGACAGAGAAGGCTAAATGTCTCCCGAAACTACAGTTCCTAGAATTACCTAGTGTTGGGTCAGGGCAGTTAAAATGGTCTCAAACTTGGTTATTTCTAAAGTGTGTTTTGGACCCATGTTGTCTGTGCATCAGTTACTGTGAGGTTTGAAGTTCACCTCCAGTGTGGAGACACACCCATTATCCCTCCTTGATTTCATAATTAATCACCTCTCGTTCCCCTCATGCAGTTTCTAAAATAAGTTTTTTTCGGGGGGTGGACCACTCTCTTCTTCCCCAATTTCCATTAATCAGACCTCCAAGAATTCAACATAGGCTTTGTTCTGAAAATTTATGCATTTGTTTCCTTCGTTAGTAAGTAGGTGTTGGAACATTCTATTTGTTAATAGAATTCCTATAGTAATTCTGTTCAACAACATTCTGACTTGTGATTCCCAAAATCCTTCTGACTGATCCCAACCTTCCTAAGCTACTGTTTTACCACACTTTTACTTTGAGCACATAGTTCCAGGCAGAGCGTGGAAACTTTACTTTTTTGGACTACCGTTCCTATACTGGCTGGAGCAATTCTTGGAACTGTATTTTTTTTAAATCCCTTTTTTAGAAAAGGAAAATTTCCCAACTCTCACTGTATGGACTTTATCACACTACCAAAGAAGACCAGAGCATAGTGATATGGTCTTGTCAATATTACGCAATAACATTAAGATTTTCATGCGATGTCTCACGACATCGCAGTTATCACATGATTATCCCTTGAATAAAGAGGCATTCCCATGAATAAAAAGCAGTGCTAAAATGCCTCTATTCACTGGATAATTGTGTGATAACCGTGATGTCATGTGACATGTGAAAATCTTAGCGTTATTGTGCAATATTGATGGGAGCATATTGCTATGCTGCCATGTTTTTTGGAAGTGTGATAAAGTCCTATGTGTGGGACTGAACAGCTGCTCCTGATTTCCACCTGCTGGAGCCTATGCTCAGGAAATCATACATATCTACAGTTTGCTAGATCACGCTATTTCAGTATGTTATTAGGATATTGCAGACTTTTTGAATGACTCACTGGGCAAGAGAGTTGGTTTGCAGCAGTCTGTGGATGGCTATTAGATAAGAGGGACAAAGTACTTTCTTTCTTGAGGAATTTTTTGATGTGATCCGCTTGTAAATCAGTGACCCAGGAATAATTTTGTGACTCTACAGCCTCAATGTCTACAGAGAGTATTAAAAAACACCAGCACTGTCATTGTAAGCAGAATTTGAAAGGTGTTAACTAAGCTGTTACTCCTCATCGCTTCGTACTCCCCCCTCTCTTCTGTTGGAATTTCCTTGTGTTTTCAAATGGTGGTAGAATACAGTAAATGAAACTGGGCTGTAGTATGAACAGTCATAAGATGAGGGTTTTTTTTCTCGGTCATGTGAATATTGGTGAACTCTTGACGACCTAAATAGAGGAAGACTGTTATGCAGTTGCCTATCTGTAGTCACTGTAGTGTGTCGGCTTTCTGATTTAAAACGAGTAAGTGACATGCTCTTTAAAATTACCTTATTGGTGATAGGAAGAGATTAAATCTGCCTTTGTCAAACAGAAAATGCGTCCCCTGATTGTTCTGACTGATCGTTTTTGGAAACACTGCAGTATAACAGGAAACTACAGTAGGTGTTATAGTGACCCAATGTATGCTAGAATGTAGGTTCTGCCAGATTTCTTTAAAAAGGGGGAGCACTTTAAAACAGAATGAAATGATTTACATCAAGGCAACTTGGTGAAAAAAACCTTTAAATTTAATTTCCTGGTGGGCTAGCCATCCATGGGTTGGAGCTCCCATGGACCTCCCTGCCCTATGTTAGCCAATGTTGGTGCATGTCCATGGTCACTGACCATTGACTAATACGGGCTTGAGATCCCATGTTTTTTCCCATTTGCTGGGGGAGGTGGCAAAACCAAATCCCTGTGGATGGGAAGAGCCCATTGTACTACATATAATAGTACAGTATAAGTATCCCCCTTTCCGGTGCCCTCCAGGTGTATTGGGAATGCTGTCTAGGGATGATCGTCATTGTAGCCATGCATATCTGGAGGGCAGCAGGCAGAGGAAGGCTATCCTGAATTTGCTTTCCTGAAATTAACTGAATAAACTGAATATACAGGACGAGACAATGCATTTCCTTTATTTCTACTCCTCTGATGTACTCAACACCCAGTATATGGCCAGAAGTCACACATTCACTTAGAAGATGTATTTTCCTGGAGTGCAATTTGTGTTTTATTTAAATGTCATGACAGGACATTTTAGCAGTAAAAGAACAAGTAGCTTTATTGAAGAGAGTGGCAAGAAGTCCTAGTTTTTGAGACATTAAAAATGCAAAATTATCTATAGAACTGAGTGAATTTGAAACACTCAACTGAGAATGAACATCATATTTTGAAACTGAAAAATGATAAATCTCCACTCGGAATGGCCCTTTGAGAGTGATGATGTCACAAAATACAAATACTTGATATGACTATACCCTCACAAAATACTGTCACTCACACAAAAGGTTTGTTTTTAGTGCCTAACATCAGAAATTCTCAAATAGTGAGCTTGCAAATCAACTTTTTTGATTAAATTTATACCCTGCTTTTCCTCTGAAGAGCTCTAAGCATCTTATATAAGGTTCCTATGTAAACTCATGCATTTTGGAATACCAAAAACAGTTTAGAATTGCAAGTTCCTGAACAAACTCCTTAATACTTAAAAAAAATCCATCCAAAGGCACACTTTCTCATTCTCAGAGGAAGGTGAACACAAACCCCTTCTGAACAAATCTTGCCCAAAAAAGCCTGAGATAGGCTTGCTTTAGGGTTGCCATAAATTGAAAATGGCTTGGAGCCACACAACAAAGCAATTCTGTGAGCCTTTTTGGCTGAAGTGTGGGATATAAATACAGTGGACCCTTGTATCCGCTGGGGGTTGATTCCAGGACCCTACCCCCCCGGAAACCAAAATCCGTGGATGCTCAAGTCCCATTAAATATAGTGGTGTAGTGAAATGGTGTCCCTTATATAAAAGAGCAAAATCAGGCTTTGCTTTGGAATTTATATATTTTAGTAATATTTTCAAAATTTAATCTGTGGATTAAGAATCCATGGACCTGGCAAAATAAATACATTGCTCAGCTAAAGACACTTTGTCAGCAAATTGTTGGCATCAGATATGTCTGGGTTTGCTAAAATAATTTATTCCTGAGTTAGAAACTTTTGTCTATTTACAGTATATTGAGCATGCAATCTGCTGTAAATAAACAAAGAAGGTCATGTTTTTAAAAAACAGGGATTGATTTATGGCAAGAAGGCTGTACCCACATTTTTGTCCTCTCCCTATGTCTTTCTTTTCTTATCTTAAGTGGTCACCATCCAGTTTCACTTGGCTGAACTTGCTAGCACTCCCATTTCATTGCCTATGAGGGAATTAAAACAGCAGCAAGGTTTGGTCCATCTGGCTTTCTGCAGTTGCAGCTGCTGGGTTGCCTCTGTTGGGCAGATAAGTGAGCAGGCAGCATGACAGCCACAGTGTTGATACAGGTATCCTAACAGCAGGACTGCTATGAGCATATGGACCATTCAGCAGGATGCACATCTGCTGCAATTTTAATTTTCCCACATTGCAATTCCATGCATTAATATGGCATTGCCTTGTGGGAGTATGAAACTGACATGAGTGAATAACACCACATGAGACCCATACTTCTTGTTTTAGCACTAATATTTTAAAATATAGACCAAATTAAGGGGGGTTAATATGGCATTGCATTGTGGGAGTATGAAACTGGCAGTTTGGTGTTCTGGTCAGAATACAAGGTTGGCTGGTTTAAACCAGGCTGGCTTAAACCTTGGTTTAAACCAAATGACATTTTCTAAAACACACACACAAACACACCACCTCTGTTTAAAAAAAAAATTTTTTTTTTTAAAAGTTTGGCTATTATTACAATTTTCCAACCTTCCTATTGCAGTAACAATTACTTTTTGAACTTAAACATTTTGACTTTAATAGCTTATTAGCAGTTGTTCATTGATAGACCACTATCCAGTGGCAGTTCCTTCTTTTTTAATCATTTTTTTCCAGAAAAAAAAAACTTCAGTTAACATAAGTTCAACCAAAACTCGCTTTAAAAGAGCACTTAAAAAAAAAAGAGAACAGTTATTTAAGCTAGTGGTCATAACATCTGAACTCCATTTTGCTACTTAATTTTCTGATTTAGTCCTATATTGCTGTAGTCCTACACATCAATGCAAAAAAAAAAAATATTTAGTTTAAACAAACAAACAAAATCCAACCTTGTGTTTGTTTGGTTTTTGTTTTAAATCTGTTTTTCCCCAAACCTTTCAGAATATCATACATTTCTCCCAGGTTAGAGATGTGAACTGTTCACACTGCCACCACAACGGAGGAGGACAAGCCCTTGCTTTCATGTTGCCAAAGGCATGAAAATATTGAATGTGTGCCACTCATATTTCCTGTTCCTGATGTAATATTCAGTATCAAAAGTCCCTGAAAGTCTAGGACATTCAAAGAATACTGAGACTTGGATTGAAATAAAAACTTAGAAATCTGTAATTTATGGCTGCTCTGTACTGGCTTTATTAAAACAGGACCTTGCCATGAAATAATATTTCACACCCACTAATAATTTCTCAGTTTATCTGCCTGCTTCTGCGGGTGCATCCTACCGGTATTTTGTTTTTATTCACATGCTTTAAGATAATATATACTCTTTAGGTTTCCACTGGGAGGATGTTCTTAAATTTCACAATCTCTGATATTTATGCTGAGATCATGCAATATAGGCTCTTTCTGGAGGGAGCCCTTTCCATTACTGTCAGATTGCCCAAGAGATATGAAAGCTGGATGGCTTGCAACTGTTAATGACTAAAAAGACTTATTTTTTAAAAAAGAAAAAAATGTTTTGATTTGCTTGTGACATTGCATGTAATGTTTTCACCTTCATTTGTATATGTTTTCCTTGTCAAGCTGCAGTTCTCATCTTAACAGCACAGTGAAAAATTTGGGTAAATGTTTTGGCAGCTAAGTTTTCTTCCTGGCACTTAGAGCTGTACTATGGCAGGCAGAATGTTTTCACCATTGTTCCATCTAACATAAAAGAATGTAATTGAACATAGCACATTAACACTGTAACCTGTGGTTTTATTATTCTTTGTTCAGCCTGGCTTATCACTTTGCCATCTGGTTTGCTGAAGCCAGATTGCTCCTCCCACACTGAAGTGGTGGTACAATTTGACAATCTGTGATTTCAGCGTGTGTGGGTATATGTGTGTTTCACATATATATGAACATTCCACTCTGACTTGATAGCATGGAAAATTGACGACGATTTGGCCTTTTTAGTGATTGGTAGTAATGTTGTTGTTTTACGGACTGCATTTTTAGATAATATTGTATTTTGTATTGTATTGTGGTTTTTATTCTTTGCTGTAATCTCGCCTCAATCCACAGGGAGAGGCAGGAAATACAAACAATATTATTATTATTATTATTATTATTATTATTATTATTATTATTATTATTATTTTCCAACCTGGGCAAATGTTAAGTTTGTTAAGCGATGTTTTTATACAGGCTTTCAGGATAGATAATTTTGGTGGGGAATCTTAAAAGAGTTCAGTGCTGATTTCCTAAATCATAGAATCATAGAGTTGGAAGAGACCACAAGGGTCTTCCAGTCCAACCCCTTGCAATCTGCTATACTGAGTTAAGGAGGTCTATTCAGCCTCCAATTGGGGCACAAGGAGGATGACATTTCCACCCCCCTCTTGCCAGTGAACAAGGCTGTGCCAAGGACCTGAAACAGGACTCCTGCTTCTGATTGTTCAAGCCTTGCTTTCTGGTAGGAGAGGGTCGGAACTGCCATCCTCCTTGCGCCTCAGTTAGAAACAGAATGGACCTCCTTCACTCAATAAGGCAGCTGAGTAGGCAGCAGTGGCATTTACATAGGTTTATGTAAAACTATGTAGTCTTACTCAAAATAGATATGTTATGGATCCATAACTCTAAGGGCCAAGGCACATGGCCACTCCAGCCATGGTTGGGCTGGGACTGTGGCAACCGCAGTGGATTGCCACTGCAGTCCCAAGACAGATGCCAGCAGGAATGGATTATTTCCATGTCTTAAAGGTTTGGCTTTACTCTCCTTAGTGTGGCCTTGGAGCAGCTTCCAGCCACTTTGGGGACATGTGTCATGTACACACCACACCCCCAAATCAGCCGGAAAACGCCTGATTTGGCCTGTATGTTTTGGACTATAGTTTAAAATCCATAATAGATTGCAACACTGAATACCAGCCCAAGTTGCTACCAATATTTATTTATTATTTCTTTATCAAAATATTTATATGCTGTTCTATCTGACGAGAATTCCAGCAGAGTACAGACAGCAATTCGAGACCCAAGCAACACGTGACGTCAGGAAATGCTTTCTAATGTTTAGGTGGAACCTCTTTTTCTGGTTTGTGTTTTGTTATCAAGCGCAGCCCAAAACAAGCAGGCTCCCTCTTCTACATGATATTCCTTCAGTTATTTAAAGATAGCTATCATATCTCTCAGTCTTCTCTTCTCCAATCTAACTATACCCTGCTCCTTCAGTCATTCCTCATAAGGCTTGGTTTACAGATCTTTGATAACCTTGGTTGTTTTTCTCTGGTCACATTCTAGCTTGTTGATTTCCTTCTTGAACTATGGACACTGTATTCCAAATGAGGTCTGACCAAAGCAGAATAGAGTGTGAGTACAGTGCTACCTCGGGTTACGAAATTAATTCGTTCCGCCGCTCCGTTTGTAACCCGATACATTTCGCAACCCGAAAAGGCTTTCCGTTAGCGCTGGAAAGCCGCTAGCCGCGCTTTGCGTTTGAATTTCGCGCCAAAATAAATTTCGTAACCCGAAAAAAACATCGTATCCCGGAACAGTTTTTTCCAATGTAACTTTTTCGTATCCCGGAAATTTCGTAACGCGATAAATTCGTATCCCGGGGTACCACTGTACTACTTCCCTTGATCTGGACACTATACACCTGCTGATACAACCCAGAATTGCATTGGCTTTTTTTGGCTGCATTACACTATTGACTCATCTGCTTAGCTTGTGGTATAATAAGACTCCTAGACCCTTTTCGCATGTACAGCTTTCAAGCCAGGTGTCAGCCATCCTATATTTGTGCATTTAAATTTTCTTGTCTAGATGCTGTACCTTACATTTTCCTCTGTTGAAATTCATTCTGTTAGTTTTGGTGCAGTTCTCCAGTCTTTCAAGGTCATTTTAAATTGTACTCATGTCCTCTGGGATACTAGCTAATCCTCCTAATTTGGTGTCATCTGCAGATTTGATAAGCATGATTTCTGTTCCATCATCTGAGTCATTTATAAAGATTGTAAACAACACTAGGCCAAGGAGAGAATACCGAGGGGTCCGATTAGTGATGTAGCTTGGTATATATATTTGTTGGATTAACATCCTGCCTTTCTCCCAAGATTTGATTCAAGGTATCTTACATTAATTTTAAAAGATTAACCTAATAAATTAGCATAAAAACATATTTAGAACATAATTTCCAGTAAAAGATGGAAAATGCAGCAAATCAGTTTATAAGATACTGATCAGTTTATAAGCTATTACTACCCTATAATTAAAACTCCTGCCTGAATGAAAATCTCTTCACCTGCTGGCCAGCCAGACCTAGGGATGCCATAACCCGGTGGCCCTTGTGACCAACCCGCTTTTGGGGGGCCCCTCCCGGTCCCGGTACGGTTTGGCCCCTAGCCCCCGGTTCGGGCTTCCCCTGCCTCCTCCCCATCGTCCTGCGCACAGCTGTGCGCCACTCTCCCCACCTGGTGCACTGGCGTAGCCTAGAGAGCAGCTCTTTAAAACATCTGCCACTCAGAGCTATTATATACCAAGTGAGCCCACTTGGTATATATACCCTCAGGAAGCCTTACTTTCCAGGTTACAGTGAGAAAAGAATAAAAGGCCATAAATCGTTCATGTTTCACTGGGAGTTTAATTGCCTCATCTTTTAAATGTAAACCGCGTCAGTATTCTTGTAATTCTTTATCACAGTATCGTTTTTGAGGCCCTAAACACCTTTAATTGTAATATGCAAATTTCTCCCGAAGCTGACCAATGGGAAAGAAGCAATCAGCCCTCCGCTTGGGTTGGTTTTCAATGGCTTGGTAAAGGAAGAGCTTTTGCCTTGCTTGTAAATAGGAAGGGCTTTGGGATAGCAAAAGGCTGCAGAAATAGTTTGACTCCCCCCTTAAACATCCATGGCTCAGTGCTATAGGATTCTGGGAAGTGTAGTTTTTTGTGGCAACAGAGCTCTTTTGACAAAAGGAGGCTGAATAGTCCACAGAGGAGGCATTGCCTGAGGGCAGAGCGGTGGAAGAGAGGAGGCTGCTCCGGATGGTCCTGGCACTTCCCTTGGTTCCCTCCCTCCCTCCGCCTCCTCCTCCTCCTCCTCTCGGAGCAGCCCCACAGCCAAGCTCAGTCACACTCCCAGGCTTTTCTCTCCCCCCTCTGCACTTTGAGACCCCTTTAACTGCCAAAGCTCAATGCTCTGGAATTCTGGTGTCTGAGGCATTTGGCCTTCTCTGTCAGAGAGCTCTGGTGCCACAATAAACTACAATTCCCAGGATTCCCCAGCACGGAGCAGTCTCAAACTGGACCATTTCCTCAGTGTGGATGCACCTGGGGAGGAATTCTGGGCACTGCAGTTCAACTAAGTTTGGAGAGTTATGGGACTCCCTGTCAGAGATAGCTCTGGGGCCACAATGTACTACAATTCCCAGCATTCCCCAGCACTAACCCAGGACAGTTAAGTCACTCTCAAACTGGATTATTTCCTCAGTGTGGATGCAGCTTTGGTGAGGAACTCTGGGCATTTCAGCCCAGCATTGTTTTATTTCTACAGTGTATTTTGGACCAGAGACAAGGTGACCAGGCATCCTCCTCCTTTTCCAGGACATGTCCTCCATTTGGATCATGGCTAAGAAGCATGGATTTATAATTACATGGGTGTTTTTAGCTTTTATTTTTGGCCATGTCCTACATTTTTTTGCTTGGGTGCCCTACATTTTGGGGTGAGGGCATTGGTCACCTTGGTCAGATAGCTTTCCAGGGGTTTAACTGCCATTCTGCTGTGGTGCTGGAACAGACCACCATTCCCAGAATTCCATAGCATTCAGCCAAGGCAGTTAAAGTGGTCTCAAACCTGATGATTTCTCCAGTGTAGATGCAGCCCAAGCCTTTTGCCTCTCTTATGCCTGAGATTTCAAAGCCCAGCCCTGGCACCACAACAAACTACAAATCCCAGGATTCCATAGGATGGAGTGATGAGAGTGAAAGCAGTGTGCAGCAGCCTAAGTTTGCTTAATGCAGTTCTTAACATGGTGCACCTCTTGCCTACAGAGTCTCCCAGGCCCCAGCAGGGCCCTAGAGTCCTCCAAGGCCTCGCTGGGGCTTGGGAGAGGCTGTCTCCCAGGCCCAGCGAGGCCTTGGAGAAGGTTTAAAAATGTAGGACCTTTTTTTGGTTAATTTCCTGGCCAGGGAATTTTTAAAAAAATGTCCTACATTTTAAGCCTTGTCCTACATTTTTTCCCAGTTTTGAGGTCCCCTGGGATGGCAACCCTAGCCAGACCTCTTGAAAAGGGAGTTCCATGTTCTGGAAGTAGTCACAGAGAAGGCTCTCCCCGAGTCTTTTCCAAACACATTTGCAAAGGTGGTGGAACTGAGAGCAATCCCTCCACTTGGCTTACATAAGGAAATACAGTCAACCCTCAACAGCCACAGATTTTTTATCCATGGATAAAAAGCATCCTTGGCTTGGAAATATTCCAAGAAATATAAAATTCAAAAAGCAAGCCACAATTTTGACATTTTATATAAGGGACATGATTTTAGAACCCCACTGTATCAGTGGGACTTGAGCATCCACGGATTTTGGTATCCATGGGAATTTCTGGAACCAAACCTTCACGGATATCAAGGGTCCACTGTATAGCACTGTCTTGATGCCTTGACACATGATGCCTTTTGTACTGTCTGTCAAGGTCTTATGCCCTGGTGCACAAGAGCCCTGGTGGTGCAATAGTTAAATTCTGGTACTGCAGCTACAAGGTTGTGAATTTGATCCCAGGGCTCCAAGGTTGACTCAGCCTTCCATCCTTTCGTAGGTGGGTAAAATGTGTACCCAGCCAGTTGGCTTACAGATTGTAAAACACTTACAGATTGCTGAGTTCACTGAGAAATGGTATAGAAATGTACATGCTATTGCTATTATTATAACAAATGAGTGATCACAGTAGTAATAACGGAACACAGGAACATAGAAATGTAAATGCTATTGCTAAATACTATTGTGGCCAGTTCATGGATGACTGGAACAAGAGGCTTTGTGATGCAAATATATAACACACATTTGGGTGGTTGTGGAGGTGTCTGCAAGGTAAGGCTGAGTGGGTGAAAGTGATATTTAAGGGGAATCTGCAAATATTTCTGTAAATCGTATTAAACATTTTTCTTTCTTTCTTTCTTTCTTTCTTTCTTTCTTTCTTTAATTTTGATATGGGGATGAAAAAGCCTAAACTGCAAATAAATGATACCACTGCAAGTGTGGAGGCTTTAGAATCCAACAGAAGAAAGATTTGTTTTGAAAGCTTATACCTTTACTTCATAGTGAGTTTTTTTGGGGGGGGGGGGGGGGGAATGTAGCAGCTGTTACAGGTCAAAATCGTAATAAATTAATTATCTTCTTTGCTTTTGGAGTGCTTAGGGGAAAAGGTAGTTTTGTCTGAAACCTTGTACTTCTCTCACTACCAGTTGCAAGTTTTTGTTTTCTTGCTGCTGCTATAAATAAAATTAAATTAAAAAATAAAAACTTTCTGAATGTTAAAATGTAATAGGTTTTCATTCAGAAAGCAAAATATCACAGTGTTGAATTAGAAAACACATGATACAGGTTGCCAAAGGAAAAAATGGACTGTCTTGTTCCTGTGCTTGTAACAAAAGCTTAGCCTGCTGAAATCAGAAGCTGAAGCTTTTGGTAGCATGGAGATAACCATTTTCACCTACTAATATCTGCACATCTGACATTACTAAAGTCACTGGTCAGTTAAAAACCTGGCATCATCTCCCCCACCATCCCCCTTGGTTTCCTTTAAATGTTTTAAGATTATGTGCAGCATGAAAAATCTGGTCAGTTTGAAAGCACCCTTGAAGGTAATTTAGACATCGGTTTGAATTTGGCTCTTGACTGGATCTTGAGAGTTCCCAAAACTAGAATTCCTAATGATGGTGTTACAAAACTTTCCTGTCATCCTCCAATTGATCACTCTCTCTACAGATGGAGAAAATAAGGCTGGATAATTTTTCTGAAGGCCTCAGAGTGAGTGTGTAGCAGAGACAGGGACTCAAATAAAATCCTTTACATTATCTGTGTTCAACTTCCTGTTGGAAGGCTATTATTAGACTATTTTACAAGAAAATACTTGAGGTGGAGAGACATTGTTCAATACCACATAGTGAATCTTGCAAGAGAAGCTGTTCCTGCATCCCACCCAGCCTGTTTCAAATCTATAGCTCTTTTTTTAAAAAAAATATTGCAAAATTAACAGGTGGGGGAGTTAATAGAAGCTATGTAGGGATGAAGGGAGGCACTCTAAATTGCCGTCAGGTCAACTTAGATTTATGGAGATTCTGTGAAGGAGAGATCTTCAGGTCACCCTTTTCTCAAAAGCTTTGCTCAGTGGCTTCCTTAATCTACCTAAAGTGCAGTCTTACTTCCCCCCCCCCACCTTTGTTTTTGTTGTTGTGTGCTTTCAAGTCATTTCCAACTTAGGGTGACCCAAAGGTGAACTTACCATGGGGTTTTCTTGACAAGATTTGTTCAGAGGAGGTTTGCCATTGCCTTCTCCTGAGGCTGAGAGCATGTGATTTGCTCAGGGTCACCCAGTGGGTTTCATAGCCGAGCTGGGAATCAAACCTGGCCTTCAGAGTCATAATCCAATGTTGTGCTGTTATTATTATTATTTATTATACTTACTTATACCCCACTTTCCCCCCAAAATTGGGACCCAAAGTGGGTCACAATTTAAAAGAACAATACAATTAAAAACATACAAAAAGAAAGCATTAACATAGAATTAAACTATTTACAGTAAAAAATTCGCATTCGGTAAAAGAATAAAATGCAATTTAAAAGATAAAAAGTTTTTAAAAACAGTTCAGTTGCAACAATAGAGCACCCCATAGCCTTGTCTTTAAAACTATCTGTTTTAAAGAGACTGTAAACTGAGGCTGTCTTGAGGCAAACCTATGGCATGCATATCAGAGGTAGCACTCAGAGCCTCCTCTATGGGCATGCGCGCTGTCGCCTCAGCACAGAGTTCACTAGAATTTGTTACTAGAAAGCCAGAGGGATGCAGCACTTTGCAATAAATAAGTGGGTTTTGGCTTGCAGTTGGGGCACTCGGTCTCTAAAAGGTTCACCATCAATGGTCTAGGGGCAGCCACCAGAAGTCCTCTCCTGATGATCTCAGAGTCTTGGCTGGCTTATACAGGGAGATACAGTCTTCTAAATAGCCTGGACCTGAAACATATAGGGCTCATCATAGCATTCACACAGTGGTGGGAAGCTACATGGTGGGTAGAAAGCAAAGTGTTGTCACTTTTTTTTTTTTTTTGAACTATCACTGTTTTCCCCGACACTGTGTATATTCAGGCCTGTGACCTCCCTGAATCTAGCCATCTGGTGTGCAGTCTTCCTCTCTTTCTACATTCTACCCTCCCTAGCATTATTGTCTTTTGTAAAGAGTTATGCCTTCTCATGATGTGGCCAAAATATGACAGCCTCAATTTAATCATCTTGACTTCCAGGGAGAATTCAGGCTTGATCTGTTCAATGACCTGTTAGTTTGTTTGTTGTTGTTTTTTTTTTGACTGTTCACAGTATTCTCAGCGCTCTTCTCCAGTGCACAGCTCAAATGAGTTGATTTTGATGTAACAGTAAATTCCACAAGTTACCTAAGCAAAAGGGTTTACAAGTATGATGTAGGACTCCTTCGTTATGATATCAATAGTAATCCTCCCCATGCATTAATCTTGCATTGTGTGACAATTTCCTAAGTAATGGCACCATTGTTTTTGTTGTAGATAGGTTGTTAGTTTGTTCTCAGTGCCTACATCTTTTAAGGGAATGAGCAGGTGGTGAGAACTCTGGGTTTGCACATGAAGGGGGGGGGGGAACCCCAGGAAGTAAGATTAGGTGCTCCCTGACCAGCTATTCTGTTCATCTTCTACAACTTCTGTAGAAAAGCAAAGCAAAGACAGTAAAAACCAGTGAGCCATTTCACCAAGCTAGAAGGTACAGAACTACAGCTGTAGAAAACATCAAAGCATTTGCTGCTTTAGTTCTGTTGAAACTCACCCCAAAAAAATATTGCAGGCAAGAGTTAGGTGCCAGGTAAGATTCATATGGGATAAGGAAAGAGAGCAGTTCTTAGCTGTTATTAAAACTGGTAGAGCTGTAAGGTTTGGAAAGGTAAATGTGGATTAAGGGTTCTATTGAAATGAAAAAAGGGGGTTTTCAGCATAGCCCAAAGATAACCTTGCCCATATGTTGGGAGTAGAACATTAAAAGTAAGACTGCAATATTTCTTTGGTTTATAATCACTTATAAAACATTGAAGAACTATTTGTTCAACAGTATTTTAAACTGTCTAATTTTCAGTGCAAAAACTGCAGGTAGCAAGTGCCATTTTAGAAGCAAGTGCTATCTCCCTCCTCTACTAACATACCAAGAGAAAAAGTCTTTTCTATGGCCTGTTACAGACAGCCAAAATAAAGCTGCTTCGAGTCACTTTGGAAGTATGGTATTTCAATGATGCATGAGTCCTAAGAGTCTGGAAGCTTCACCAAAGCTGCACTCCAGTCCTTAGGACTGGAGCGTGGCTTTGGTGCGGCCTTTGGACTCTAAGGACACATGCATCATTGAAATACCATACCTCCAAAGTGACTTGAAGCAGCTTTATTTTGGCTGTCTGTAACAGGCCTATGATTATTCCCATTCCTACACACATATCCATCGTCTTAACAACAACAGAATTATGCTTTTGGATAAAAAATGCTTGTTATGACTCATAAGGAAATTTGAATTGATTATTTAATCAACTGAAAGTTATACAATTATTTAAGTAAGATTGATTTAATCCGTTGACAGCCATAATTATAAGAGATGACTACCACCCGTTCCCCTCAGCAGCAAACAAATGATTCCAGTCTATTTATCCATTATCCTTGACTTCCTTTTGTATGACTCAAGCCAGCACAATAAATACTGGGAGTAAGCTCCAAGAAAGAAAGAGGGTCTTTGACCTAATATAGTTAACATGAAATATGAACCTTTACCTAACCACATCTTAATCTATTGTTTGGGCTCCAGAGTCACAGAACCCCATTTTACTACTGGCCTCTAATTCTGTTTTCTAAAGTTTTTGGTAATGTTGCAGCTATGCTGTGGTGCTCAGGTCTGTGAAATCTGATCATTTCTTTCCTTGCCTGCTCTTTGTTCTTTTAATAGATTTAAGAGGGTTGTGTTTTTTTAAGTTGCTGACTGACTTGCAGCAGGAATCCCATTGACTCATTCATTGCCTCTCAGGTCCTGTTACCCTCATACAGGAATTCCCAGTACGCAACAAACCTGAAACTTTTGTTTGTATGTTTCAGTCAAATTTAAAATCTCACTTTTCTTACTTAACATTATTTTTGTAATGATGATGTCAGTTGTGTGCAGCATACATAAATGAGACAACTCTATCTGAAAACAGCCTGGGTGATTAAGAGGAAAAGCTTGGAAAGAGACATTTTGTAACTAATAATGATAATACGTCACACTATAATCCAGTCATAATTTCATGTCTCAAGATCTGCAAGTCATGGGTCTGTGGATTAGGGCCATAACCGTCCCATGCAGATAAGATTTAACCTGCATCAGATTGTTAACTGCTGTCGAGAGAGGTGAGAGTCCTCACTCTGTGAATGAGCATCCTCCAAGTCACTAAGTCTTGGAGACTCATTCTACCCATCTGCAGTGCATTCTACTGCCTTCTACTTTACCAAACATTGTCTTTTCCAGTGAGTCATGTCTTCTCATGATATATCAAAAGTATGATAGTTTGTACTGCCATCCTAAACACTGTTTACGTGGGTGCAAACATGGTATAGTGGTTTATGACTCGAAGAACAGGTTTCAAGTCTCTGCTCAGCCACGAAACCTGCTGGGTGATCCTGAGCAAGCCCGAGTTACTTAAGGGAATGCCTCTCCCTACACAATCCGCCCCACACACTCAGAACTTCAGGGAAGAACTTGCTGGAACACACACAAAACAAACAAATAAACAAACAAAAAACCAGATTGGTAACTACTTCCCAAAAAGCATTTACAGCTGCAGTCCCGAAATTATGGAACAGCCTACATCATTAGACGCCTTTAAGAAGGCATTAAAGACAGATCTCTTCTGGCAAGCGTACCCATCCGACCTGGTCTGATAATATGGAAAACAGATGCTCCAGATGTGCTGTTCCCCATACTGCGGCACCCTGGCTGACTTGCACTGTTGATATTGATGTTGATATTGTATTTATTGTGTAAGGTTGTTATATAACGCTGTTTTTAAATTTGCTGTTTTAAACTGTCGTGTATCTTGTATTTATGACATTGATGTGATCCCGCCTCGATCCGCAGGGAGAGGCGGGAAATAGAAAAATAAAAATTATTATTATTAATTATACTCTCTCAGCCCCAGAAAATGGCAATGGCAAACCTCCTCTTAGGAAACCTGCCAAGAAAAGCCCTATAATATGGTTGCCATGTCAGACATGAGTTGAAGACACACAACAATAACAACAAACTCTACTAAAAGCAATAGTGTGCACTGAATTTACATGGCTTTTTTCTTTAAGACTGCAGTTCTGTATTGGCTTACTTGGGATTGAGTGCCATTGAACTGTGAGAGATTTTCTTTTTGGTATATTATAATACGATTGCATTGCTACAGATAAATTGTACTGTTCACCTTCTCTACCAGACAAAGAGTAAAATCTGCATTCCTTAAAAACAATAGCAACCTTACATTGATTTCAGCATATAAATTTGCACCAAAAGGAATATATTCCAGTACAGTAAAATGCACTGTGTTATATTGTAGTAGGCATTTTGCTTAGCACCATTGTACTGTAGTGGTTTGAGCACTGGACTTTGCCTCTAGAGATCAGGGTTCAAATCCTTGCTTGGCTATCGAAGCTCACTAGGTGACCCTGGGCAAGTCACACTCTCTCAGTCTCAGAGGAAGGCAAAGGCAAACCCCCTCTGAACAAATACTGCCAAGAAATCTCTTTGCTTGGGTTGCCTTATGGTCACCCTAAATTGGAAACGACTTGAAGGCACGCAACCACAATGCCTTTTGCCTAGATGTGTACATGAACTAATTGTTTAATTAATGCAATGACAACCTCAGTATTAAGAAGACTGAAGTAGCAAACATAATTTTGCATAAAGTCAGCATTAAGTGCATATAAACCGAAAGCTTAAGAAACAAATTGTCTACAGTAGCCGTGCCAAAAAAAGTCCATCTGGTACTTTCAGAGCTAATCTCAGACGCTGCTTTGTCTTAGTAAGAACAGTTCCATCCAAAAGTCTGTAGGGGGTGTTATTAATAAAGAAATCATGTTAGAGGCATTGTCAGTGTTAGATTATGATACATTTTAGGTCATCAGACTTTGAAGTTGTCTCTGTGTGTCCTCTGTGCTTCTATAAATGCAGATTTTGCAATGCAGTTTCTAAGATAACAGCTTGTATGTACAATAAAATTTTAGAATTCAATTCTAGTTAGTTTTGCAGAGGGATTGCTAGGCACTTTCATGGTTGTGTTTGAAACAGATATAGGGGTATGTTTGCACTAACAGCAAATAGCATGTGGAATTTGTTCACTTAAATTTTAGATCAGACATCCCTGAGCTGATACCTAGTACAAAAGGATAATGGGGTTTGTAGTCCACCTCTGATAACCGATAGAGGAAAGCTGATCTAGATTATGGGCGTCTGTTGCTTGCCAGCTTCCTGATTATGTTCCAAAGGACTGTGATAACTGGCTAAAAACAGTGTCTTCAAACTCAGTAAAAAAAATATCTAATACTATTTGAGTTCCATTAGCAAATGAGAATACCAAAGCTCCAGTGTTTCAAGAACATTGTGGGGAAATACCTAATTGCTCTTGCAATGTATTTTAATCAATTGCCTGTGATTTTAAACAATTTATTGTACCTATAATACAATACTGGCATCAAAATACAGATGCACATTTGTTGCTGATCAGTTCCGCTGATGTTTGAATTGACTTTATATTTAATTTAGTCATTGCAATATTATTAGTGCTTGTAGTGTAATGAATTCTTAGTAACTGAATATTTGTTATGGAAATTGTTCTCAAATTGGTTTGATTTATACATTTTTTGTAATGAACCTAATTGTTATATGGTATCTATTGTGAATCCAAGCAGTTGCAGAAAAAGGACATATAAATACACCTAAAGTGTTCAGATATAAGATTTTGACCTTCACACACTATTTTAAAAACCACTTTCAACCAGCAGTTGGGGTCTAGCAAACTCCTTTAAAATTGTACTTAGATAATAATTTAATTACTGTTTTTCAAAAGGACACCATTTTGATTTTTTTAAAAAAAATTGGTATCTTGTTCAAAAAATATAGTATAACACAAAAGGCCATAGCACATCCTTCCATTGCAAGATATTTATCCATTCACACCTACACATAGAATTGAAGAAAAACAGTGTTATGTACAACACATACCACAGTAGAAACAGTTTCCTACCCCTTTCCTTGAAGCAGGTGTTTTCAACTGAATGATCTTGGTTCCTACCTCTCAGGCTAATCCACCTCACAAGATTGTTGTGAGAATAAAAATTAGAAAGATGTTTAACTTCTATAATAATGCATAAATAATACATAAAATGAAAAACAGAATGATCATGAGAATTATCATAACTTAATTATCTTACCATGATTGGTTCACCTTAGGGTCACCATAAGTCAGAAACAACTGGAAGATACACAACAAATAATATTACAAACTGTTCAGAATAAATCCTCCTAACATACAAAATGGCCAGCTGTGCATTTTGACAGAAAGATAAGCTGTATCTAATACCCCACTTGAAAAATTCACTTTTTAATACATGGGGACGGAGCTGAATGGAAGATTTCATATCGAAGATGGAGCAAGCTTGTTTTCTCCTGTTCCAGAGAGTAGAATGTGAATGAGCGAAATCTAATTATAAGCAAAGAGATTATACCTAAACTTTAAGATGAACTTTTTGACTGTTCAGCAGTGGAATAGACTGCCTTGAAGGGGTGGTGGGTTCTCCTTCTTCAGAGGTCTTTGAAAAGAGGTTGGGTGGGCATCGTTCAGGTATGCTTTAGTTGTATATTCCTGCATGGCGGGAGTTGGATTAGATGGTCTTTGTGGTCACTTCCATTTCTAATTGCTTATGTAAAAGAAAACCAATTAGTTAAAAAAAAGTTGCTGCTCATTTACCCCAGCCATATCCATGATCACTGTCTCAGATAAATTCTAGCAGCTGTATAGTCCTCAGCTTTATAGCTTCCATCCATATATTTCCTCAAGAAAAGCCAGCAGACTGCATAGAAGTACTGGACTACAGGGCAGAAATGTCATATAGTCTTCTCCTTTCTGCTTCCCTACCAAATGAGCAGAACAGCAATTGGCAGCTTTGTAGGCTTGGGATAATCCATGTGCAGCCACAATCCCAACCCCTGCTGAACCACATGATATAAATATATGGTGATTTTTAAAACTGTGTACAGCAAATGTTGTAAACAAATATTTATAAATGCAGTAAAGCATATAAGTCCCTTTGCATAAAATAACACCTGAACTAGAAAGAATGGGAATTCCTTTTGTTATTATTATTTTTTGGGCTGTAAACACAACTGCCCTGTCACCGTAGCACTCAGATTCTGGATTTCTCTAATGTTTTCTTTGGAAAATAATCATGGCTTCATAATAGTAAACCAAAACATCCTGTAAACAAATAGTCACTCTGCACTTATCTCAAGTGGCTACTACCCTTCACAAACTGTCAGTCCTAGCTGTAACATCACACTAAATGCACCAAGAATGATAGCAGGTCTGTTTTTCAGTCACAACCTATTTGAACAACATAGTGTCTGAACTTTTTGTCTCCATGTCACAAATTTCACAATGCCAGCAGCCTTTCTCTTATTTTGCTTTATTTTTTTAATTTGAAAACTAGGCATTTGGATTCAGTATCCCCTTTAGCTTATGGGTTGATCTGTCTATGACAGTGAAGGAAGTGCTGTTAACACTTGGATACAAATGTGCTGCATACAATTTCAGCAGCAACAGTAAGGTCACTGGAAAGGCCCTGCTGCGTTAACTGAGCGCAAATGATTTTTGAACTTTGGGCTCAATTTGCAGCTATTGAAGTAAGCGGAGGACAAAGGGTGGAAAGTGGGAGAAGGAAAGAGGAAGTGGGACATTTTTAAAACAGCTAAAAAAATGGAACAACAGAGGGTTAATTAGGACTATTGAGGTCTATTTGGGGGGTGTACAGTGCTAGAAATCGGGAGAGCTGCTTGAAGGGGTGGCTCCTATTGCAAAAGAGCTTGTCTGCCACTGGGTATCTCAACTAGGTGTTTGTGTATGCATGTTTGTTTCTCTTCCTCTAGCAGCTAAGAGTCTTAGACCAGCCTTGTTGAACTGCAGAGAGGGCTTCTGGGAATAGGGAACAAGGAAATTGTAGAGAGGGCTGTTGGGAACCACAGTTCAACAAGGATGGTAACATTCTAA
>NC_056522.1:23567697-23699646 GCF_019175285.1 Sceloporus undulatus | reverse complement strand
AATAATAATAATAATAATAATAATAATAATAATAATAATAATAATAATAATGGTGATGATGCTTCATGTGTGGGCAACAACAACAATCAACAAACAACATCAGTTAAAACACATACATTAAAATACACATCAATTTACAAGCACAAACAGGATTTATACATATCAAAACAATCTACAGGACAGGATCAAAATTCAAAATGACCTGAATAGACAAGAAAGTTGGGCCAAAGCTAACAAAAAGGACTTCAACAGGGAGAAATGTAAGGTACTGCACTTAGGGCGGAAAAATGAAATGCACAGATATAGGATGGGGGACACCTGGCTTAAGGAGATTTATACATGTGAAAGGGATCTGGGAGTCCAAGTAGACCACAAGTTGACCATGAGTTAACAGTGTGATGCAGCAGCTAAAAAGGCCAATGCAATTTTAGGCTGCATCAATAAAAGTATGTGTCTAGATCAAGAGAAGTAATAGTGCCACTGTATTCTGCTTTGGTCAGGCCCCAGCTGGAATATTGTGTCCAGTTCTGGGCACAATTTAAAAAGGACATTGAGAAACTGGACTGTGTCCAAAGAAGGGCAACTAAAATGGTGAAGGGTCTGGAAACCATGTCCTATGAGGAATGACTTAGGTAACTGGGGATGTTTAGCCTGGAGAAGAGAAGGTTAAATACTTGAAGGGATGTCCTATTGAGGAGGGAGCAAGCTTGTTTTCTGCTGCTCCGGAGAACAGGACCCAGAACAATGGATGCTAGCTACAGGAAAAGAGATTCCACCTCAACATTAGGAGGAACTTCCTGACAGTAAGGGATATTTGACAGTGAAACACACTCCCTCAGAGTGTAGTGGAATCTCCTTCCTTGGAGGTGTTTAAGCAGAGGCTGGATGGCCATCTGTTGGGGATGCTTTGATGGAGGGTTCCTGCATGGCAGGGGTTGGACTGGATGGCCCTTGTGGTCTCTCCCAGCTCTATGATTCTATACATTTAAAATTAATTAAAAAGGCAGAACTGTTTAATACCACCTTTCCCATCAGTTTCCCCCACCCCCCACCCCAATAGGGGACCACAGTGGTGCTCTGGTGGTGCTGTAGTTAAATGCCGGTACTACAGCCATCGCATTGTGAGTTTGATCCCAGGGCTCCAGCTTGATTCAGCCTTCCATCCTCTCATAGGAGGATGCAACTGATGGCTATAGGGTACCTTCCAGCCCTATAAATTTATTGTTAGCACCCCCTGCATATCTCACATTGTGGGGTACTCATATTTTCATATCTCATATCTGGAGAGAACATGTTTTTGAGAGATCAATGACCTTCCAGAAACTCTAAGTCAAGTTCCCAGGGCAGGAAAAGTAATGTGTCCCAAGGCATGTGTACATCCAGGTAAACTAAACCATTGAATATAAATGTGTGAATTATGTGCTCCTTCCTTCCCCCAAGTAATCTACATTACCTGTTGCAAATGGAGAAAAACGATCTCCTCGCCCCCGAAAGCAGTAAGCTAACATCTCTGTCTGCCCCGTTTTGTGTTCCCAGCCAAACTTGCCTGTCCACCCATCTTGGGGAAATCCTGGTCCTATCACTGTTTTTGTCACACTAAAATTAAAACCATCAACCAGTCCAGAATTCCACCTTGATTCCTGGGAAAAGACATCCAGCCTTTGTCACTTGATCAGATAGGCCACTGCTGGGGGCTAGTTTTTAGGTATAAATATGGTTCCAAAACCTAACCTCTACGCACATAGTCATCATACACCTCTATGTATGTTGTGTGTCACTCTCAGATCTCCCAGTTTGAGTCACTCTGCTTCACTTTGAACATGATGGCAGGACCAATGAGCACTCATGTAACTAGAATCATGTGAGGATAAATTAGTGAATAAGGCTTGTGATATCATTACATTTTCTTCTTCCATAGCAGTTCAGTTTTTAAAGTGCTTCCTTTGATTAATTACAGGGTCATGCAAGGGAAAGAGATGGTTTTATATTTATGGCCAAGTCTGGGAAAGGGCTTTCCCTGCAAAGTGGAAGGGAGCTGGAAAAGAATTGTTTGTGTGACTCCTTTTTTATGGTTTATTTGTATGCAGCCTATCTCCATTCACATGTCATTGTTCCTGTATTCCTTTCTATAATTAAAGGAGACTTCGTTCCGGATTTGTTTTGTTGTACATGAATGTTTTTAAAAGGTGCTGTAAGCCAGAGTGCCATAAAATGCCAGCATTATCATGAGATTTTGACCTTGCAATTATCCTGCCTGCTAAGCTGGAAAAACAGAATGTTAGTTATAGGTGGGGCTCACAATGTCTGGTACTGCATGTTTTTCATTGCTAGAACTCCAAGTCTTGGACTCCTTAGGCAGGCAGGGGTTCATCTAGGGACAAGGTTTTTGAAGCTCTGGAGGGCTCATATTAGGGGCAAGACTTCATTGGTTCTTACTCTTTCCCTCCAGCCCAACACACAGAAGCCCAAATAACCTGGGGGTCACTGTGGAGGAACAAAAGCATCAGGTGCACAAGAGCTCTGTTTTTATATTGTAGAACAAAATAGCTGAGACAATGAACTGTGATAAAGAAGCAGGGCTGGCTGGCCCTACCTTTTAAGGTAGAGTGAGGCAATCGCCTAAAGCAGTTGATCTTAATTGTTGTGAAACTGTTAGTCATTCATAATGTTGTATTATTGTTATCTTTTCCCTACCAGATGGGGAGGAAGAATTTAGAGATTCATGCATCACTTAGGGTGGGGGTCTGGGCCTAAGGGGGTGGTGCCAATTTACTGCTTTCAATCTGGGAGTTAAATGTTCCTGTCTAGACTGTCTGATGTTACCTTACAATCTCTTAGCCTCTACCTCATATCAGCACATCAGGCCCTGATTAGCTTCTAAGATAAGACAGGGCTTGGTGCCATTAGGATATTGAAGCCAGCTCTTCCTTGTAGTCTCATGCAAAAGTAAACTGCTGCAGCCCTTCTTAGTCTGATTCAGGGCAAATGAATGGGAACGAAAGCATCTCAAAGGCTCAGAGCAGCCTGGTTGTGTGTATGTAGAAAATAAAAGAAAACAAAACTGTAGTGTGGTATAGTTGAAACCCACTAGGTAACCTTGGGCAAGTCACACATTCTCAGTCTCAGAAGAAAGCAAAGGCAATCCTCCTGTGAATAAATTTTGCCTAAGATCGGTTTGCCTTAAGGTTGCTTTAAGTCAGAAATGACTTGAAGGCCCACGACAACATCAAAAAACCCAACATTGTATGTCATGGAAGTTTTGCTAGCCATTTTTGATTTTGCACCAAAAACAGTTGCATCCTGCTATTTGTAAACTATGTAAATTAGACAAATGTCTATCATTTACCTAATTTTACATAATATATTTTTCTCTTTATTTTTAGCCATTTAGTCTAGTTCTGCTAGACATTGTGTGTGTGCAGGGGGGGGAGGTGTGAAAAGGAGTAAAACCATCCCCTGCACAACTTTTGGAATGTTCAGCTACCTCTCTGACTTTTATGGTTTCAACTGACATTGTCACACACTCCTGAACATACATGATCTTAGCCGCAAGGTCTGGAATCTTGCTTTTAAAAAATGAAAGTAGAGAAACTGAACTTTTTCTGCACTCCTGCATATGGCCCTGATTGTAATAGGCTAGTCTTTCTTCATTCTTACCATGCTGGATCATCTGTAGTCATTTTGGTTCAAACCATACAGAAGTCATGAAGAGAAGCATATACCTGGAAGTTTCATTCAGTAATACTCAGTGAGCAAACAGTTATTATTTCCCTCTTTGGGGTGGGTAACTTGCCCTTCATACAAAATTTGTCTCTGTGAAGAGTTTTAAACATACATTTTTAAATATTAGCAGAAAGTTAACAGATTTTGGTATTTTGAGCATCCAAGGGTTAATATCACCAGCTCTAGGACTGACAGGAGCACTGGTAATACCTTCTTAGCATGTAAGGCCACTTATGTACTATACAGTAAATCCCACAATTATGAGTTTGTGCTTATCTATTTCAGCCAATGGTTCACTTTCCTTGTCCCATCTCCATTAATTGGCAAAAAATTTTAGGCTGCATCAATAAAAGTATAGTGTCTAGATCAAGAGAAGTAATAGTGCCACTGTATTCTGCTTTGGTCAAGCCCCACCAGGAATATTGTGTCCGGTTCTGGGCACCACAATTCAAAAAGGACATTGAGAAACTCAAGCATGTCCAAAGGAGGGCAACTAAAATGGTGAAGGGTCTGGAAACCATGCCCTATGAGGAACAACTTAGGGATCTGGGGATGTTTAGCCTGGAGAAGAGAAGGTTAAGAGGTGATATGATAGCCCTGTTTAAATATTTGAAGGGATGTCATATTGAGGAGGGAGCAAGCTTTTTTTTGCTGCACCAGAGACTAGGAGCAATGGATTCAAATTACAGGAAAAGAGATTCCACCAAACTATTAGGAAGAACGTCCTGTCAGAGCTTTTTGACAGAGGAATATGCTGCCTCAGAGAGTCTTGGGAGTGCCAGGGGGTTCAGGGGAGCACCCTGGGCTGGTAGATTCCCCTGCAGCCTCAGAGGACAAGCAGGACTTGGAGAAGGAAGAGACAGATCTTGCCATGCCAGTCCCAGGCCCTGATGAGAGACAACATGCCAAAGAATTCCTGAGACACGTATTCCTGCTGGAGGCCAAGAGGATGGCTAATCGACAACAGCTGAACATGCCAGTACTCCTTAAAAGGAGCCAGCTGCTTCACTTCAGTGTGGTTGAGAACCCATCTTTGATAGTCATGCTGTTGTTATGTTTCTTGCTTGTGAACCCTGATAACTCGGATTGGACTCAGGCTACTAAACCTCTGGAAAGGAATTTTGGACTACACCTTTGCTTATTCCGTCTAGCTTAATACTATCAGTCTAGTCTTCAAAGTCTGTAAGTTTTGCCTATTTCCTGCTGGCATTCTTGCCTTGACCTCCTGCTTGCTGCCAACTAAAGTAAACAGGACAATCCCAATCCCCAAGAAAGAGGACACCAAGGATTGCAGTCATCACCAGATCATTAAATTAATTTTCCACACAAGCAAAGTGATGCTCAAAATTCTGTAGCAAAGATTTCTACCATATATGGAGTGAGAAATGCCAGATGTCCAAGCTGTATCCAGGAAAGAAAGAGGCACTAGGGATAATATACCAAACATATGCTGGGCAATGGAGCATACCAAAGAATTTCAAAAGAAAATCAGCCTGTGTCAGGACCAGCGAACTCAGTTCCCAATGACTAGGAAAACATCTTGTTGTGATGGAATACAAATGACTTTTATTCCGTGTATTGAAGCAGTAGTAACCCGTTCAGGGTTTTTGTCGGAACTGAAGATTTTCCCCTCGGACCTTAACACAAAAATTCCGATCATACACCCCCCCTCCCTAACTGCAATCTCTGGATTTTGATCCAGACCAAATCAACCTTTCATGTTCCCTCTACCTCTTATTGTATTATCATTCAATCTCACTTAAGGAAGGAGAGCATCCCTTGTTTAGAGCCCAGATCTGCTGCAAGACAATCCTTCTCACTGCTGGCCATCTGCCTCCTCCCATCATTTCCCAGGCTTGGATTCCAACATAATTAGTATCACTTTCTCAATAAATTAGCATGTTACCACTATGTTATATCATCTTGCTATCGTATCATCATGACAGAACCACACATATGGGTCTGACAGCCTGTGCTTTATAGACTACAGCAAAGCCTTTGATTGTATAGATTCATGAATTAATTTTATTTTATTATGGTCAATGACCAGTACATGAATATAGAACATGAAAAAACTATGGATCACTCTTAAAGAATGGGTGTTGATTATTCTGTTGTATAACCTGTATTCAAGACAAAAGGCTACTGTTAGTTAGGACAGGATGCAGGATTGAATGGTTTCCAATTGACAAACAGGTCAAGCAGGGCTGCATTTTATCACCCTTTTATTGAATTTATATGCCAAAAAGATCCTATGTAAAGCAGGATTAGATTCAGTAGAAAGAGGCGTGAAAATCGGAGGAAAAAAACCTCAACAATCTAAGATCTGCAGATGATACCATTCTACTAGGAGAAGATAGCAAAGACATGAACCGATTACTGAAGAAAGTGAAGGGAGCAAGTTCCAAATCAAGTTTACAGCTGAACATGAGGAAAATAAAAAGTAATGATCACATGAGCACCTTTGAGACTAACTTAAAGAAAGAAATTGGCAGCATGAGCTTTCGTAGATTTTGAGATGCAGTGCTGGACAGGAATTCTGAAGATACCGTGGACTGCTAAAAGGACCAATAAATAGGTTCTAGAGCAAATCGGGTAGGAACTCTCCCTAGAAGCCAAGATGATGAAACTAAGGCTGTGATAGTGTGACTATATCATGAGAAGACACGAATCACTAGAAGAGATTATAATACTTATTAAGGTGGAGGGCAGTAGAAAAAGAGAGAGACTGCATTCTAGATGGATAGATTCAAGGAAGCCATGACCTAGAGTTGGCAAGACCTGAGCATAGCTGTTGAGTACAGGGTAACTTGGAGGTCTCTCATTCATAGGGTGGCCTATGAAGTCAAAGTTAACTTAATGACAGCTGACAACAATAACAATGGTGTGGTCATCAACCTTTGTCAGGATGGTTGATAGTGAAATATGGTGGGAGAAGTTCATTAGCAAATGGAAGTGCACAGACTTCCCAGCTCTGTCTCATTTGTTCATTATTTCTCTGTCCACCTGACACTGGACCATTGAAATGTTTTTACTAACTGTTGTGAACTGATGTTTTGTATTTATTGCTTATTTATTTATATTTATCTATTTTTACTACTGTGAGCTTTTGGAAAAGCTGAAGACTAGCTATGGATTAAATAATTACAACTAAAAATACTAACAGTTACAACAAATAAGTTTATGCACTGTTGTGAACTTTTCACCACCTTTGGAAGACTCTATAGTAAAGCAAACATGAATCTTGATATTAAAATCATGTGAATAATTTTTATGAGGAGGGGGAAGATTTGCTGCTTATTTGCAAAGTTAACACATTTATCATTGTATAATTTGCTACTACATAAATCATAAGACATTTTAGGAAAAGTCAACCAGCTCCCAAACGCACCAAGCTTTAATGAGAAGAATACATTAACACACCTCCAAAGTGCAGTGTTAATCAGCTGTGTGTGAGTACTTCCAAAGATCGGCATTCACTTCTTCAAAGGGTTAGTGCTAAGCAGAAACTGAGAGTTTGTGGTAGATGACAGAATGGGGTTTCTACAGATTCCCCTGTGGATTGCAATGCAGGAGAGGAAAAAATCTTAAAGGTTGTACTTTATTCCAGTTTCACATAAATTGTCAGATTCCTCCATGAAGGATTGCCAAAACATGGGTAAAAGGAAATGAATACATTTTGAAACAATTAGATTTCAGTGAGGAAACACATGGGGGAATATGTTAGCAAGCATTCCAGGATCTTTAGAATAGACAACAAAATCACCCGCAAAAAGAAGTCACCTCTGCAGAATAACAGCCACTGTAGGGTAGTAATATTTGTTGGGCCACATAAGAGCTATGTGTTCTAATATACCCTCCACCAGTCTCAGTTTGGCAGGGAGGGTCCTGATTAATCATCTGTCATCCTATTGTTGCAGTACTTTTAAAATGTCTCAGTCTTTCTCTCCTCCTCCCACTATCCCCCTTTACCTTCAACTTACTTCCATGCTGTAAACTGAGCTGAAAGTGTAACAGTAGTTTGTACTCAGTTAATTTAATAGGGGAATGGAGAGAAGGTGACAGAATCCTGCTCTTCTCTGGGTATCGGAGACACTGCGCTGCAGTGGTTCCGATCCTATCTCTCGGGAAGGTTCCAGATGGTGAGGCTGGGGGATTGTTCCTCCCATAAAAGGGAGCTAACATCAGGTGTCCCCCATGCTGTTTAACATTTACATGAAACTGCTGGGACAGATCATCCGGAAACATTTGGCTCGGTGTTATCAGTACGCTGATGACACCCAGATCCATCTTTCCATTTCTCCGACTGATACAGTGACTAAGGAAGGCATATCTCCTCTGGATGCCTGCCTGGGGGCAGTAATGGGCTGGATGAGGGAAAACAAACTCAGGCTGAATCCAGAGAAAACAGAGGTACTTGTGATAGGTACCCCAAGTCCAGGCAGGGAAATTTGTCATCCAGTCCTAGACGGGGTTACGCTTCCCCTAAAGGACAAAGTTCGCAGTCTGGGAGTACTCTTGGACCCATCCCTACAATTGTCATCACAGGTGGATGCGATGGCCAAGAGTGCTTGGTACCAGCTTCGGCTGATACGCCAGCTGCGTCCCTGTTTGGACCAAAAGGACCTTGAAACAGTAGTGCATGCGCTGGTAACCTCTCGTTTAGATTTCTGTAACGTGCTCTACATGGGGCTACCTTTGTACCAGGTCCGGAAGCTTCAGTTAGTTCAAAATGCTGCAGCCAGGCTGGTCGCTGGAATATCCAGGGCAGACCATATAACTCCGATACTAAAATCTCTTCACTGGCTGCCCATTAGCTTCCGGGCTCAATACACAGTGTCGGTTATTACCTATAAAGCCCTACATGGCTTGGGTCCAAGCTACTTGAAGGACCGCCTCATCCCCCATAATCTGCCCCGCTCTCTCAGAACATTGGGGAAACTTCTATTAGAATGTCCGAGACTGAGGTTGTCAACTACTCACAAGAGGTCATATACATCGACAGCATCGATTCTCTGGAATAATCTTCCTGACGAAACCCGAGCTTGCTCCACCTTGGATGCTTTTAAAAAGGCTCTGAAGACACATTTATTTTGACTAGCATACCCGTTTGACTCTCTGTAGTCACTATTCTTGATAGAATTGCACTTTATCGACTGATAGATTCTTGCCCGTGTGTTTTTATGCATTTTAATATATGTAGATTCTATATTTTTAATCTGAATGTAATTATACTCTTGATATACACCACTTTGATCATTGGAAAAGCAGTATATAAATAAAGTATTATTATTATTATTATTATTGTTATTATTATTATTATTATTAAATGTTAAAATGTGAATGTACATGAATATAAAAATGAAAATATGCACATTAAACAAACAAAATATGTTTATTCATATACTATGCTAAACGGGCCCCTGGAGCACGACATCCTCATGCAGATGTAAAAGATTACGAAGGTAAAAGTTTGAGAACCATTGCTACATGGAATCTGAGCTTAGTTCATTTACTCATTAAGTCCCACTGAATTCAGTGAGGCTAACTTTCAAGTATGCATGGAAGAGGCTATGCTGAAGATAAACAACAGCTTTTCAGAATGGAAGAAAAAGAGTTATCATGGCTCACGATATGCATACACATCTCATATTTACTTCTGGCAAGCATCTTTGAAGGTTATTATATTATTTCAACACCTGCAAAACCTGTTTGGCTCAGACATTGTGTGTGATACCAAAATCTTCCTCAAAGCACTCTCTGATTTTTTTAGAATATTGTCAGTCTTCAACCAAAGAGCTTTCAGTTTGTTACTGCTTTGAGGAAAGCTTTATTCTGTAGAAATTTCTAAAAATGAAACTGATCTGAAGTATAAGAAAAGGCTTCTCACAATAAAGAATTGTAAACCACATTACATTTTATACATTTACTCTAGAAAGAGAAAAATGGGAAGTCTGAATGAATGAAATAGTTTTACTTTTCTTAGTCATTTCCATAGTGTTATACAAATGTGTTCTATATCCCTTACTTCATTCCTCATCACAACAGTCCTGCTAGGATAACCACTGTACGCTGATTTTACAGATCGTGGAATCTATTTTTTTCTGACTCTCTCTCTCTCTCTCTCTGTCTCTGTATGTTTTACACACACACTTCTATAATTTCAGGTATTACAAACTAATGACTAAAAGTTGGACAATAATAATTAAAACATGTATAAGTGTTTCCAAGAATGGCAACTTGTAAGTAGCAGTGAAGTTACTCCCAAATGAAAATATGCTCCAATTAGAGGTTAAACTTAACAGTTTCCCCGTTATGCTTCAAGGTCTTTATTGCAGTCTGCAATGACAATTCTCTGAGAGACAGGAAATCCCACCCTCCTACTGAAATTTCTGAACAATTCTGTAAACTGAACAGGTGCCAGACCCTACCAACTAAATTTCCACAGGCACATTTATTTCAATTTGGAATGGAGCAACTGTTGACTTATGTGTAGGTTGCCAATCTTTTCATCAAAGGTTGCTGAAAACAAAACTGAGAGAAACAGTTTGTGGCTTTACAAGACTACATTTACATTAAAAAATTACGAGAGAAAGAAAAGGCCCTGGGTTTTGATAGGAGGTAACGTTTAAAGCATATACTCTAGATGTGTTGACATTTAAACGGGCTTATATTGCCCACATGTCTCCTTAATGCGCCCAGTGCCTATATTTATCTTCAGGTGAAACTTTGCTTCAATGGATTTGATAGCCAAGCAAGCTCTTGCCAGTTTCAATTTTAGAAAAAACCTCCCAATTACCTCCCACTTTTATTGAAAAAAACAGAATGGGGGAGGGAGAACTACAGGGGGAATCAATTCTTCAGTCCTGTTTAATGCAAAAATATAAGTGTCAGCTGTTGATATTTTCAACAATTATTTAAAAATAGTATTATTTTTCAAATATGTTTCCTGGATTTCTTCCATGAGCCGTACCTGGGATTAGCAAAACTGTTGTAGACACAGCCTGATAATCTGTCCAGTTCTGGGGTTTTCAGCATAAACATTAATGCCACACTAAACTTACAAGTGTTGTGTTTACTCTTTCATGTTTATGTTGTCAGATCTCTCCTTATTCAAAACACTTTTAAAAATTATTTTAAAGACCATCTTTAGTTATTTGAATGTATCCAAATTCACTAAAAGCCAATCAGAAAAGTCATTGGTACAGAGGATGCAGTTCTTGCTGTCCTCACACAGCAAATACCTATTTCTAAACCACACAGTTCACCACCATTCTATGATGGTGGTTGTTGTGTGCCTTCCAGTCATTTTCATCTTCTGGCAATCCTAAAGTGAACCTATGATGGGGTTTTCTTGGCATGATTTGTGACAGGGAGTTTGTCGTTACCTTCCTCTGAGGTCGAGATAATGTCCAAGGTAATCCTCTGGGTTTCTGTGGCTGAGTGGGGATTCGAATCCGAGTCTCCGAGTCCAACACCCATATCTCTAGTCTCCAAAGTTGTAGTCCAGTGCTCAAATCACTACACTGCACTAGCTCAATGGTGGTGGTTTGCATTTTTGTATCTATTTTACTCTGACAATTGAAAGAAACACATATTTTGAACTAGTATATGGTAGGCCCTCCACATTTGCTGAGGTTAGGGGCACAGGACCCCCTGAAAGTGGAGTAACCGCAAATAAAAAAACATTTTTTAACCTGAGAAAACACCTCTCTACGAATCTTTAGGTCCTCCAGCACAAAGCTATAGCCAACATATACTAGAAACTGCACATAGAATTGCACTGGAGGACTTACAAATGCCTAGAGAAGTGTTTGTTCTAGGAATCTGTAGATTCTCCAACTTGACGTCTAGTGGGCATTAACCATAGAGTCGTGCTGGAGGACCTAGAAATGCCTAGAGGGAACATATTAGTCAAATCCATGAATAATTAAATCTGCAAAAGTCAAAGCCACAAGTGTGGAGGGCTGACTGTAATACTAAAATTATAAGCATTACCTGAGTTCACAGTAGTGAGAACCATGTACATACATATCCAGCAAATGGACAATATAGTTCAGAGAATGCTTTATCCTAATTTGAAACATGGATGATATCATCACAACTCTAACAATAAGCAAAACCATCCAATTGTTAAGCATACCAATCATATTGCAACTGCAAGGATATACATGAACAGGCTGTTCAGGATAGCTTCCTCTAGAGATGAACAGTTCTGTCTTTTTCTGATCCAAATTAATTTTGTCTGTGCTCATTCCTAAATCTGTTCTTACATTGCTGTAATAATCTATAGCCATGGTACTGTTGCACTGTGCCAGAGCAAGTGCACCAATGGCAAGAGTGAAAATAAAATTTTAAAAAAGGATGTGGGTTCAACAACATTGTAAGAAAACAGAGAAGAAGCTCTCCTGCTTGTCACTGGGAAGGAAATAGGCTGATGTCCAAGCCATCTGCAATGCCTAGTTTTCGTGTGCATCCTGAAAGCCAAGCTTTCCTGGCAATTCTAGCTTGGAAAATCAACTGTTCCATTGAGAGTTTTTCATATAGACTACCTTCTCACTGTTTAGTGCTCTTATTTCCAACTCCAGCCATCATCACATTTAGTTTAAGACTATGACTCTGGGGGGTTCAATTCCCTGCTTAGCATAAAAACTCACTGGGTGACCTTGGGCAAACCACACTCTCTCAGCCTCAAAGGATGGCAGTGGCAAACCTCTGAGGAAAAACGCCAAGAAAACCCCATGATAGGGTCACCATAACTCAAAAATTGTTTGGATGCACACAACAACATCTGCAGCAGTATCTTCTATTGTAAAGAACCTAGCTCTGTCCTTTTCAAATATTTGTAGGGTAGCAATGTTTAGTTTATTACAACTCATTTAATTAATCCTGGCCCATGTTTCTCACAAAATTGGCTTATAATAAAATCTGACTAAAATGGAGTTAAAGCACAAAGCAAGTTCAGTGTTATAGCAGGAGTAAGAAGACAAATACGGCAACAATCAAAAATGTATCAATAAAAATAAAGAAAATGCAGCACCCTTCTGGTAGAAAGCCACTTCCTCAGCAGTTGGTCATTTGACCCAGTCATGCCTAAATAAAAAAGGTCTCTCCTTGCCAGTGAAAGCGAAAGAGGCTAGCCTGGCCAGATGTCTAAAGGCAAGAATTAACTTTAATAAAACAACTGATCAAATTAAGAGCCTGGTTAAACTGATTGATTTAAAAGACTTTTAATTAACCAGAAAGTGTCCCTGATTAATTCTCTAGCAGATTTTTAAATTAAAATAATTTTAAATAAAATTTTCATTTAGCAGCAACTAGAATCTTAAAAGATTAATTTTGCTCCTCTGTCTTGCATAATGGATAAATGCCTCTTTTAACATGTTGCCAACTCCAACACATGCATTCATCTAAAATCAAATAAAATATGCTTTGTAAATCAGAACTATTGTTTGCATCCATATTCAGATGTAATTTGGCTAAAAGTCATTGGATTACTTGACTATGATTGTCTTTAAAACCAGGTGATAGTCTCAACATTTTTGATGCTCGTGTTTTAGTAATATAGAAGCTGTCAGAGCTCTTTGGTCCTTTGCTTGCTTTTAAAAACTTTTCCACTCAGAGGAGACAAGTGATAATTTTGTTCAGTAGCAATATCTTCAATATGGCATGGCTCTAAATATATTTAGAAAAGTGGAAATATATTTTGATGATCCATCACTGTTGTTCTGGACTAGTTGAGGGCATCTCTGTTATCTACGATTCTGTTCTTACGACAGTCATATTTGTAAAATATTCTGTGTTTTGTTTACTCTTGTAAATAAACTGACTGAGTAGCAATAACAAGCCACCATCGCTCTCTGTGAAATGATTTTGATCTTTGACCTTGGAAAGAAGCAGTCACATTTGGTATATAGTATATGCTGGCAGAGAAACAAAGAGAGGTCCGTTAAGAAACGAATGAGTCAGAAAATGAGGATGTAAAAATCTTTGTATAAAATGCTAGCTGCTTTTTAAAAAGGAGGCAGCAGGTATAAAAGGTTGTTATGGCTAGAAAGTCCCTATGTGCTATTAGAATTTTTTGCATTTCTCCTCAACTGTATTATATCATTGTGCTGATGTACTTTGCCACTGCTGTTTTGGGCCTGACATTTCTTTTATTATATCAAGTTAATGACTGTGTTGTAAATAGGTGACTCAGTTTATTTTTTTCCTTTGGTTCTTTGGCTTATCAGTGACAGAAGAAAAATAAGATTAAAGGATAGTCGGCAGCAGCATAGAAGGTGAAAAATAAAATAAAGGAAAAGGAACAGCTTGTCCTAAGATAGTTTCTTTTTACTTTTCTTTAATGCATGAATGGGCAGATTCTATGCATAGTTCCTCAGAAGGACATCTCACTGGATTCAGTCAGGCTTGTGGCTGAAAGTGCATTGAAAGGATGACATCCATTGCCTGATGTCTGTTCTCTTTGAATTTAACAGAAGATTGTTAATTTTTCATTGCCGATAATAATATTAAAAGAGAGGGGGAGAGAGAGAAAAAATGTGCATCTTAAACTTGAAATGAGAGTTGACAGAATGATGTCCTTTCCAAAACTCACAGCGAATGAGCGGAAACACCTTATAATAATTTCTGAGTTGGTTTGTTGTGAGTTTTAACTGCACCCAATTTTAGAACCCTGTTTTGAACCTTTCAGAATCAGTTGATTCGATTTTGACTTTCAGAGTTATTAGCGGCAACGGGAGCTTTAGTGAATGGTTTCAGAATGTGTCATTCCCTCTTGACTCACTCCAAGAGCGTGGGAGATACAACTGCTTTAGAGAACTGAAAATACCTTTTTAAATTATTGTTTCAGGTATAGTCTGTCTGGGAATTAAGTTTTCCTAATTTATACTTTTGTTTCACTGCAAAAATGTGAGTTCTTTCTTTTAAAGCTTGAAGAAAATTTCTCCTTAATTTCTTTGTCTTGGCTGAGCTGTGCAGGGTTTAGTGCAGCAAATCAAGAGACTAATAACTTGGTACAGTATTTAACACTAACTAGTAATTTACCTTGGTTACTACATGTAGCAAAATTACAGCTGTGTTTCATATGTGATTTGTTTGACTTGTGTTTACCTTTGAAGTAACTTAATTTTCTGTTTTCCTGGATTAAAATATTTTTATCTCTCAATTAATCCCCCCTCCTATGGAATAATTTACCAGAATTCTTATTATCTATTTAAACTTTAGGTTTTATTCATGTCCACACTGAAAACCAATATGTTTTTTGAGATCTGTTGGATTAAAGAATTTTAGTTAAGGATGAAAACTGACTTGTGTGTATATTAAAACTGTTGGAATTATAAGAAAAATCCTTCAAATTGTATGAACAGTTTGAATTTTGTTATTCTCAAAAAGGGGTTAGTGGTTGGTTTGCAGGCAGTTTGAAAGAGATGATACAATATGTTTTTAAATATAAAAAAAAATAATTTATTTTGACCAGTACTTTACTCATTGCTGCATTTAGAGGCTGGCAAACTATTTAGGTCTTGGATTAAAGTTTTTTTCTCTCTCTGACCTCTCACCCAAGTTGTGCCTTTCCACAAATTGGGTGTACTGTATGAAAGTGTTATGAGAAGTTCAGGAACACAGTGTCTATCTAAACATGAGAGAACTGGCCACAAATTGCAGATAGAAAAGATAAGAGAAGCCAACAACACCAAATAAAGTACAAAAACAACACATTAAATGAAAGCCCAAAGACCACTAGATAAGTGTGTGTATGTTTTCAAGTGTGGCTATGGTGTGTGTGTGTGTGTGTGTGTATTCATTCATCTCTACCTTATGGTACAATTAATCCATAAAAGAAGATAAGATGTTCTTTAAAGAATCACCTTGATGGGATTTTTAAAAAGACAATCCAACCCCTTTCAATATTTCTTCTGCCTCTGTGCTCCCAATTCAGAATTTCCTATGAGCTTCCAAACCAACTTTGTTTAAAATGAAATATCTCTTCCTGTTCTATGAGACTAATTTCCATAAACGTTTTATTCACATTTTAAATGCCTAATTACAGCAATGGTTGCTTCTATATTTAATTACTTGACATTTAATGAGGAGTGTTTGTATGCTTTCCCCCTTTGACATAGTTGGAGGGAATAAACCAGTGATTTTAAAAAGGGGAAAGCCACTGGTGGTGTACGGTGATGTCCGTATCAGTTTAAAGGAGATAAAACTGTGTGACTTGTTGGCATTGTTCTGAATCTTTTCTCCCTACAAATGTCAGCCCGGAGGCGAGAATTCAACTCCCTTTTTACCATCCTCTCAAAGTGTAAGGAGGCAGTTATCTATTTGCAAACCACGTTTGTCTGTTGAAATAAGCACATTATAGAACAGAAAACCCAGGATGAGGCTTTTGTTTTTCTTCTGCTTCTTTAATCTTTGTTTTTACAAATAAATACAAATAACTCAAACTGAAACTTGATGACTTTTGGTGATACTAAGTGAGAAGCCCTAGAGGGAAATTTTCTTTATTTGACATGGGTCTTTCACAACCCACACTGGTTTCATTTGGAAAATTGTTTTAACCTTTTCAGAAGCAGAAGCCTTTGAAGTCTAGACATGCTACAACCTTGCTTCACAATTTGTGCCTTTTCCAGATGTCTGTAAAAAGTCCCAAATTAACTTTTAGGGCAGGCCTTTGTGCATCTCCTTGGACATAAGTCTGATTGAACTCAAAAGGGCTGTGTAAACATAGGATGCATCTGCAATGCAAAAATAATGCAGCCTGCCACCACTTTAATTGCCATGGTTCAATGCTATGAAATCTTGGGATTTGTAATTTGTTGTGGCACCAGGGCTCTCTGATCGAAGGCTATTTCATGACACTACAAATCCCAGAATTCCATAATACTGAGCCATGGCAGTTATAGAGGTATCAAACTGCAGCTGCAGCCATAGGGTTGCGCGGCAAATAAATATAATACAGTTTTATTTATAGGACTCTACAAATCCAGGAGCAGTGCAGCAATATCCCATAGGTGTGCAATGTGTGTGGATAGTTTTACCACACTGGAGATAGCTATGAGTGATATTTTGAGAAAGAAAGATAAATCTATTAAATAAATTTCTTTAGGAGCACCTCAATTTTTAAAAAAGAGGTTTTGTAATTTTGGGGAGGATATATGTTTAGGATCCAATAAGTAATTTTATTTCCACTAAAAACAGTCAAAAGAAAACCAACAAGTTCACGAAAATGGTCAGCTATTACAGAACAGCCTGATCAGCTGAGCATCTGCTTATATTTGCTTTGAAAGGATTATATGTATGTGATATAATGAAGGACATATAAACTGCAATCCTTTTCCTACTTCCTTAAGAGTTACTTCTAAGCAAACATGTGTAATTTTGTAAAACACATTTTTCCTTTTTAAAAGGACCCTTTAAAGTTACAAAATTAGGAATGGGGACTGAAGTTTCCCTTAGTTTGCAGCAAAACTACGTCTTGTGGTTGGAATACAAATTATCTCAACAAGAAGAGCATTAGCAGAGTTGAGATGGGATAGGGAATCCATGCTTAGGTTCCCTGCAGAAACCAAATACCAATGGTGTATTATTGAGTACAACAAAAAACAGTTGTTTAGGAAAGCCCTTGAATTCAAATTATGAATCGCAAGGGAGATTATTACTTACAAGGCAGAATGTAGTCAGATGGTGCATTTCTTAACAAAACTGAAATTGGCATAAGAGGGTTGCGTGTGAAGCACACGCTGTACTTGCTCCACAAGATTTGCCCTTTTTATGTGTGTACAGAGCTCATCCAGAAATCTGCAAACCTCATTTGATCTGAGACGACAGTGCACATTTGCAATGAAAATGATGCTTGTGTTGTACGTGTCAACTTGACAGTCTCTTTTAAAAACGGCATCATCTGTTAATGTATACGAAGATCTGTTTACAGAGGAAATAACACTTTTGGCCAGGAGAAATCCACTTAAAATTTGAAATAACTAAAGCCATTTAATATGTTGCTCTACCATAAAAGAACAAACTAGTTGCTCAGCATTTTATGATTACCTTTAGTGTAGGCTCTCTGAAAGATAGTCAGTGTTCCAGGGTCAAAATCATAATCAGAAGACAGGAAAGCATCATTTTTAAAAAGTCAATTGCAAGTATTGCATAGAAGTGTTTTTCTGTAGCTGCATGTTTTCCCCTTCTTTTACTGTAATTTTTTGTGCCTAGTAACAGCAAAGCTTTTTTTTGGAAGAATTTAATTCAAAGACTTACCCTGTCAAGTAGGGAGACAACCAGCTATAGAATTGTTGTTGTTATTCTGTGCCTTCCAGTCATTTCTGACTTATGGTGACCATAAGGCAAACCTATCCCAGAGTTTTATTGGTAAGATTTGTTCACATGGGTTTGTCTTTGCCATGTTTTTGACAAGCAAAGACTCCTGTCTCTTTCCTAACAGTGAGGTATTGTAATGGAGAGCTGAGCAAGTACAGTTAAAGTTTCAGTCATCTAAAATGCCAATGCATTAAAACACACACACACACACACACACCTAATTATGGTGATGAATCATATGTTAAAAGGACTACTTTCACGTATCTGTAATTTCCAATTGTCTTGGTTTTCAGTGATCCACAGTACACCCAGCTACTCTGTAGCCTCCAAATATGAACTGCAGTTGAGTGATTTTTAACTGTCACACATGTTAATTTTGCTGCATTGTTTTTATGCAGCTCAAGCTTAGTCCTAGCCAATTTTAGTTTTTAATGGATTTAAGTGAATCAGTATATACCAAGTGCTATGACAAGTTGGCAGCCTAGTGCTGGTGTTTGTGGAGGTTGTAGCAGAAAACATCTAGAGACTATTGGATTGTATGCGTCTGGTCTATGGTTCTAGTCTGTGATGTGGAAAAATGAAATTTTACTGTAGTTCAGAATTAGCAATTTGTTGAACACTGAAGGACACACAGGAAGGGGATCTGTAAGTAACCAGAGGTCCAGAATAAATTGCATGTTTTTATACATACAGTCAATGTAATTTGCATGTACTTTTCATGAACCTGACAGATGCCGAAGTAAAGCAGGTAGAAATTCTAATCCCTTCCCCCTGCATTTTGTGCCATCAAATGACACAAATGTGGCACAGCCCCTCAACAATCTTGCTTTATGGACTAACAATTACTGTTATTGTTGTATGCCTTTAAGTTGTTGCTGCAATACTATCACAAGGCTTTTTGGAAAGATTTGTTCAGAGGGGTTTGCCTTTGCCTTCTTCCGAGGTTGAGAGAGTGTGACTTGCCCAAGGTCATCCAGTGGGTTTCGTGGCTGAGCAGGGATTTAAATCCCAGTCTCCGGAGTCACAGTCCAATGCTACACCACTGAGTAAGCCTTGTTTTTTAAACTTCAGATTTATTGCTTGAGTAAGAATGAAAACAAGCAATACATGTGAGGTTTAGAAACATGACTCTTTATTCCTGAACTCGTTTTCTAGTTTTATTTTCAAATGCTAATGGGCAACCATGAGAACAGATAACTTTATGGGGGGGGGGGGGACAGGTTCTAACAAGAGCCGAAGTGATGTTACAGATTAGTTCCCACCTATGCTGTAACTATACACTGACTCTGAGGTAACATTTGTTTGCATTAGGAACTGTTGTGAAGGCAGATCCCCACAAGTCTGTGGCTTATGTGATAGCAAAACAACATGAGATGTTGGTGTATTTGAAATGAAAACCTTGGAAGGGGTTTTCTTTTCTTTTTCTGCACTTGTCCTATATGCCACAAGTATGAAACTGATGTCTTTTGACAAACCCAAACGCGAAAAAGCTCAAGTTCAAGATTCTGTGAAATTTGTTAATTACATTCCTTCAGTTCCTTTATTTTAAAATTCTTGATCATGCTGACAAAAAGTGTAGTAATACAATCGTTCAGATCATTATAAGCCGCTTTCTTGATCAAAGGTGGTGACAAAGAAGCCCATGTGATGATTCCTTTTTAAAATAAGAGTTAAAGTACTGTACAATACTTACACTGACCTGTTGATAAATCGACTCAGGTTTTGGAGGTCAAATTTTTGACTGAAATGTCTAGACTTATACATGAGTATATACAGTAATACAGTTAGCCCTCCTTATCCACAGATTTTTTTATCCATGGATTCAAGCATCCACGGCTTGAAAATACTTTAAAAGTATACAAATTCCCATAGGCAAACCTTGATTTTGCCCTTTTACATAAGGGACACCATTTTACTATGTCATTGTATTTAATGGGACTTGAGCATCCACAGATTTTGATATCCACAGGGGGTCCTGGAACCAAACCCCAGTGGATACCAAGGGCCCACTGTACAAATATGTGTGGAGTAGATGAAAATAAGAATAAAAAGTAAGCTAAGTAGTTTTGATGGCTTTTGATTTTTAAAAGTATAGTAGACATCTCCTCTCTTTGTAAACCTCTGGTTCCCCTTCAAGAGGAAGTTACTTGTGAGAACAGAGGGATAGTCTCTGTTCTCTTCTTTTTCCTTTCCTTGTGTAACCTAACACCATTCTTTTAAAAGAAGCAGATTTCTTATGCACAAATATTTCACATCTTGATCTTACCTAGAACTTTGTGTGTCCATCTTCCATCATATTTGAATGGCCAGCTAACTTCATTCTTATAGTTTCTGTCTTTCTCCCTCTTTCTTCGTGCATTTACACTGCACAACTATAGCCCTAGACTTCCACTTTAATTCCATAGTTTCATCCTAAGGATTCCTGGGATTTGTAGTTCGATAAGTTACTTTGAATTCTCTAGTGCTTTCCCCTTAACTACCGCATTAGTGCAAAGTAACTCACAAAACTACAAATCTCATTATTCCATAAGGTGAATAATGACAGTTAAAGCAATAGCAAATCACTTGGAATTGGGTAGTGCCAATATACAGTACTCTCCAAGTCTGTTTGCATTCTAGCATTCTAGCCATGATAGTTGTGTGGTTAACTCAATTGTTTTGCTTCATGGGTTGATACTTGAGGTTCTGTTTCTGAGAACAGTGTGTGTTTCTGGGGAAGTAACCATTCTCATAAGACTACTGTATATATTTACACAACAAAATTAAGTCTTCATCATAAATTTTTATACATTGACTTTCTGTTTTTGCTGCTTACCTCTTCCTGTGAAGCTGAGTTTGTTTATCATGAAAATTCTATTTTTAAACCTGTTTCTGCCAATAAGTAATTTGAATGTTAATCTGTCAGTCATTTGATGGTGTTTCACTTCGATATAAGGTTGGGTTCTGCAGCTGTTTCTTAGCAAAATACCAGGTTCAGAAGAAACATAATTTGCAGAGCAGGGGAAACAACAAACATGTTTTGTGATATTATGTGAGGGGAAATCAGTTCTATGTGGGAAATATGACTTCCTAAAACCATCTAAAGTCAAATTCTAAACCCATCTGGTCTGGAGCCATTTACGCAAACTCTGTGGCTTGCAGTACGTGATATTTTATTAATTTTTTTTTAAAAGGTATTGAGCCAAGACTTGACCTATATTAGTTGTTGTACTACTAGATCTCCCTTTTTGGCTGACATTTCTATTTTTCTTACTTGGTGAGGACAAATGGAGGCAGTCAGGTGATGACTAGTTTGTATGAATGAGCCATCATACACAACACCTTGCAAAATCACTCACATAACTTTTCATTATCCGCTCACATCACTTCATATGCAATGCTTTTCAACTGAGTCAATAGCCTTATCATCAGGCAGGATGAGGCAGCCTGTCTCAGGCAGCATATTTGTGGGTTCCAGACAGCTAATTCACAATTATTTGCCTTTATTCTTATATCTTCCCACCAAATGGATCATACTTTGTTTTTTTGCCCTAGGCACCAACCTTCCAGTCTACCTCTGACTCACAGATGAAACAAGATGAGGAACAAGACAGAGCACATACAGACAGTCCCATGTTCACTCATATGCATCTCCATTGTAAAGGATCAGAGTATAATGAAAGCCCTCCTGGATTAAACCAAATACCTAGCTGATCCAGCATTCTGGTTCAAAGAATAGTCAAGCAAATGGTACTTGGAAGCCCATAAATTACAGTAGGCCCTTGGTATCCACTGGGGTTTGGTAGATACCCAAATATATGGATGTTCGAGTCCCATTAAATACAGTGGTGTAGTATCCCTTATATGAAATAAGAAAATCAAGGTTTGGTTTTTGGAATTTATATATTTTAAAAAACATTTTCAAGCCGTGGATTGTTGAATCCATGCATAAAGAATCTGTGGATATGGAGGTCTGAGTGTATTTGATGTTGACACACATCCAGCTTCTGCTTCTGAAGGCAATATAATTATCATGATTTCTGCTCACTAAAGTACAAACTCAGACAGACAACCTCTGATTCAAATCTTGGAAAGGTGTTGCCAGCTAGAGTAGCGGGTTACAACTGGACTGATACAGTGGTACCCCGGGTTACGAATTTAATTCGTTCCGCCGCCGCGTTCGTAACCCGAAAATCTTCATAAGCCGAAAAAGCCATAGGCGCTAATAGCGAAAGCCGCGATTTCGTGCGAAAAAGCGCCGAAAAGCACCAAAAAAATTTTCGTAACCCGAAATAACCTTCGTAACCCGGAACAGTTTTTTTCAATGGATTTTTTTCGTAACCCGGAAATTTCGTAAGGCGGCGCATTCGTATCCTGGGGTACCACTGTACCAGGCTAGAATAGGGGCAAACAGATTGACCAAGCACAAAGTGTCTTCCTGTCTAGAGTAATAGAATCATTAAGGAAAAAGGGTTAAAAGGGGCTTCATAGGCCATTGACTCGAACCCCCTCCTCAATGCAAGAACACCACCTCCTGTATCCCAAGCAGGTGGTTCTGCACCGTCTTTGTGATGACAACCAGAGAAAAAGACCCACCATCTCTGTAGGTTGGTTCCATTGCCGAATTACTTTTCCTTCTAATGTTCAACTGAAATTTACCCTCCAGTTATTTCAAAACATAAGACCTGGTCCTACCCTAGGGCAACAGAGAACAAGCCTGTCCCTCCTCTTTATGACAACCCTTTAGATACTTAAAGATGCAGTCATGTCACCTCTTAATCTTCTCTTCACCAGGCTGAACATGCCCAAGTCCTTCAACTTTTCTTGTATGGACTTTATCACATGGGGAAATGCGGAGGTTTAAATGGACATTATCCTGTGAAAATCGCACAATTGCGGTGAAGATTTTCACACGACTTCGCAATTAAAGAGGACTCATCCCAGCAATAACCAGGTAATAACCAGCAACAAATCAATTCACGGGGAAATCCTGTGAATAATTTGTTGCTGGGTATTGCCGGGATAAGTCCTCTTTAATTACAATGTGTGTGAAACTCTTCACTGCAATTGCACAATTTTTACAGGATAATGTCCCTTTAAACCCCTGCTTTCCCCCCATGTGATAAAGTCCTATGTTTTATTCTCTATACCTGCTATCATCTCTGTTGCCCTTCTATGAACCCACTTCAACTTGTCTACGTATATCCTTCTTAAGATGAAGTGCCAAGGACTTAACTCAGTACTCCAGATGAGGCCTGACTATCACAGACTATAATGGGCCTATTACTTCCTTTGTCTTAATGCAGTCAACTGCAATTCTTCAAAGTTTAAGTAATCAGTTGATGAGACCTCAAGGAGAACATACGTTACAGTTTAGGTGGCTTTGGGAAGTGGGTGGGTTAAAGGATTAAACAAATGGATGGGAAGCATCCCACTCATGCTGTTAGCCATGATTACTAAATGCCTCTGGGACCCTTAATATTCAAGGTAGTGTACCTTGAATATGTAATAGATACCTCTGTAATAGGTACCCTGCCTATTTGTAGCTCCAGCTGGCCCACTGCTGAGGACAAAACAAAAGGGAGTTGTGTCCTTTATGCTTGTTTGCCAGAGCTTGAAAAATTTACTTTTTGAGACTACAACTATACTATGCAGCTGTAGTCAGTGGCCACACTAGCTGAAAGATTCTTGGAATTACAGTCCAGAAAAAGAGGAGCTTCTCCATGCTATGGTCTGATCTAGGCTGTTCTTATTTTTCTAAATTGAATCTCCCAAGAGGAGGGGAGAAACCTTTATTTTTCCTGTTATGAATAGACTTTGCAGCATCATTGCAAGTGTTCAGAAGTATATAGAGCCAGACAGTAATGGAAAATATGGTAAATGACACCCACACAATTTGCAAGACACAACTAATTTTTACTTGCAATTGAGTTACATCTCTTTATACTGCAGTGTTTCTATTTATGTCAAATTATCAAATCCTTCTCATGAAGTGTTTTTGACTAACAAAAGCTCCCTTTGTACCCACGTCTCTTAATTCACACACACACACACACACCCCATGTGATTTATCCTGAACTGGCTTACTTATAAAAATGCCTACTCCCAGCTACTGATTCAAACTTTAGGTTTATTGCTTTTGTCATATATTGTTGACAAAGATATATGTACTTTTGATGACTTGGGAAAGCCTGTAGCAGTGATGTTTCTGGGATTGTTTTCCTTTCCCAACTAACCAGTTGAAAATAAATCATCTGAGCCTTTTGGAATCCATCAAAGGCCTAAATCCAATTGCTACTTTCAGCTAGAGTAAATCCATTCAAAGTCAGCAGTGTTGACATGCTACTCAGGAACTGATTAAATGGGTCCACTCTAGTTGAGGCTAATTGGGTTTTGACCAAAGTGGATTGATGAGATGTTGTCTCAGAAATGTTGATTATCTACAAGTGGCTTGTCTGACTTAAAGTTACGTATTACTCTGTGCAAATCTGTAGCAGGGCCTGTCCTATCCGTAAACAGTTTCTTGGAGCTGTTGTCTTTTTTCCCTTTTCTTTTTCTTTTTCTCTTTCTTTCTTTCTTTCTTTCTTTTTTTTTTTTTTTTACTACAACGTTGAGAAATTCTCAACCAGCATGACCAGTGACCTTTGGCTCTGGGAAATTCTGGGATTTTGGCAAAAAGGGGAGGAAGCTTTCCCAAGTTGTGATCTTAAGGTTGACAGGAAGGTGTTAAGCTGCTCATTAAAAGGAAAGTGCACGATTACCGTATATACTCGACTACAAGTCAACCTCATGTATAAGTAGAAGGCAGGTTTTCTGGGGGAAATTATGGATTCTGGTATGACCCGTGGATAAGTCAAGTGTAAAACTTAGGGGCATGCAACAAAGGATCTAAAGGATGGAGCAAAGGAAAACAATACCAAAGAATGAACAAAATCCCAGCAGCCATAACTATTTGTGCTCACTCGTAAGGCTAAATGGATGAGAGAGTAATAGAGGTCGGTGCTTCCAGGACAGACTATATACTCTTGTCTTTCACCGGGGGGGGGATATATATATATATATATATATATATATATATATATATATATATATGAATTAAAGTACGGTATTTACATTGAACCATGGATAAGTCCACTCAAGTTTTTGGGGTCAATTTTTTAACCTAAGTTTCTAGACTTATACATGAGTATATACAGTACTCCACTAGCTGCAATATAGTGAACAGACATCATATCACAGTAGTGATTTCCCTAAAATTAATTATGCATTTTCTGAGAAAAAGAACTTCCCTTCTAGAGAGTATGAGATGTCTTATTCTTCCCACACAATAGTTGAATGTCATCTTATCAACAACAAGTTTATTGATTAGTCAGCTGACCGTATCAAGAAATGCACAGTACAAATTGCAAAATACAAAATAGAAAATCCGAATATCAAAATACATACAAAAATAAAATGTGGGCACATCTAAAAGCTCATATAAAATTAAGACAAGAGTTAAGAGTTAAAACCAATACAGTGGGGCCTCCGCATACACGGCCTTTTTATAAGTGGCTTTGAGCGTACACGCTCAAGCCGCTGGGCGCACACGGGGCAGAAAGGGCAGCGCATCCCATTCAGTTGAATGGGTGCGTGCGTCCGTTGCGCCGCGCGCACCTCTGCGCCGCCATGCACGAGCCCCATTGTTTACAATGGGGCTCAAGCATAGGCGGAAATCGCCATACGCGGCGGGATCCGGAATGGATCCCCCGCGTATGGCGAGGTTCCACTGTACTAGCTAAGTAAATATGTGTAATCTTATCAAACAGCCTGGATCGAACTTGTGCAGAAAGTGCTTGAGACTGTTCCAAAAGGCATAGCTTGTTGTTCATACACCATTTTGTTACACTGCAGCATCATGAATTGTGGACTGATTTGGGTTGAACAGAACTAACAAAACTAACAAAATGAACTTCAACAGGGAGAAATGTCAGGTACTACTTTTAGGCAGAAAGAAATAAAATGCACAAATATAGGCTGGGTGATACCTGCCTTGACAATATTACATGTGAAATTAATGATCTAGGCTGCACCAGTAGGAATATAGGTCGTTATTCCACAACTGAAATTGGAAGTATAATCCAATGTCATCCCGAATGCAATCATGCTATTGTGTGAAAGGTTATCAGACGCATTCGCTGGTATTCCGAATGCAATCACGCATCAATCCACACATAAGTAAATTCGGTGAACTAGGGATTTCAGAAATCCTATTCCCAGGCTTCTTCGCCTCCCTACATCAATTCCCATGATTCTCTGTTTTGTTTTGGCTTCCGGGGCTCCTAGGCCTTCTCTGGCAGCCGGGAGGAAAAGCAGCTGTTTTTGACAGGAAAGAGTGGTTCTCCATGAGGTGCCCTGCAATCTCTCTCTCTGCCCAAAACAGTGGGCTCTCTCCTCCTCCGACTCATGGCGAGGAGGCAGCGCCATTGCCTTCAATGGGACTCCCAACCAGGTTAGAACCAGAGAGGACCTGACTGCAGCAAAGCTCTCCCAAATGGGAGGGACTCCTTCTCTCCCCCCATTCCCCACATAGCTGGAGACTTAAAGGCACAGACACAGAGTCTGTCTCTCTCTCTCACACACACACACACACCTCTCTACCTATCTGGAGACCCACACCCCACTTTTTGGGTTTTTTTTGGCAGGTTTATTCAGATGGGGTTTGCCATTGCCATTTTCTGAGGAGGCTGAGAGAGTGTGACCTGCACCAGGTCACCCAGTGGGATTCCATCCCTGCCTTCTAGAGTCATAGTGCAATGCTCAAACCAAGCACAAGGTTGCTTTGGACTGATTTTGAATTGCTGAATTGCCTAAATAACGTGAAATGAGGGTTAATGAATGCACAAATAAAGTGCATTGCCTAAATAATGTGAAATAAAGGGTAATGAATGACTAAATAACGTGTATTGCCTAAATAACGTGAAATAAGGGATAATGAATGAACAAGTAATGTGAATTGCATAATAACGTGAAATAAAGGGTAATGAATGAACAAATAACGTGGAATAAGGCAAAACCATGGGAACCAGAGGCAAGCTCTGCCAGAAGTGTAAAAAGGTCACAGTGGCCTGTTACAGACTGCCGAAATAAAGCTGCTTCGGGCCTCTTTGGAGGTATGCTATTTAAATGATGCATAGGTCCTAAGAGTCCGGAGGTTGCGCCAAAGCCACACTCCATTCCTAAGCACTGGAGTGCAGCTTTGGTGCAGCTTCTGGATTCTTAGGATGCATGCATCATTAAAACAACATACCTCCAAAGAGACCCGAAGCAGTTTTATTTTGGCAGTCTGTAACAGGCCAGTCCGATTCTGCCCTCACTGCGCATATGCAGGGATGCTAATTCAAACTCTAGACTACAAAGGGTACGAACTCATATGATAACGTCTTTTGCAGTCACACTACTTTGGCTTTGGGGTGGGCGCTGTGTTCTTCTGTGCATTTGACAACCATTCGCGTAATAGCGTTCATTTTCAAATTGGCCCTACCTTCTTTTTTCTTTTTTAAATTGGGAGACATTCCTCCCATGTGATATTGTCCATAGTGTCTACATTGAGAGAAGCCATAGTACTACTCTATTCTGCTTTGGTCAGACCGCACCACAATTCAAAAAAGATGTTGACAAGCTGGAGCATGTCCAGAAGGTTGCAAAGAAAGCAGTAAAAGGTTTGAAAACCATTCCCCATAAGGGTGGCTTAGGGAACTGGGTATGTTTAACCTAGAGAAGAGAAGGTTAAGAGATGACATGTTAATCATGTTTAAAAAACTGAAGTAATATACTGAAGATGGAGCAAGCTTGTTTTCTGCTGCTCCAGAAACAAGGACATGGAACAATGGATTCAAGCTACAGTGTTTGATGTCCTGAGTTGTTTGCTGTGTAGAAGAAGTGAATGCTGGCAAAAAGTACAAGGTTGTCAGAAGTTGTTTTGTTAGTTATTGTTATTAGATGTCACATTGGCTTGGAGTTAAGACAATCCTACAAAATGAGAGACCAGCAATAATCCCAACCATAAGCTATCTGGTCCAGTTCTTTACTCTATGTGACCTTTAAAGCAGATCTGCACCACTTTGATTGCAGTAAGGCAAATGCAGCCTGTCAGCAGTGTTTGCTTTGGAAGCCTTGCAAGGTGTAAAAACCTTCTGAGATATTTTTCCCAGCCTGCAAAGATGCTGGATGATTGATTGTCAAGCATCTGATAAACCATATTGTATAGCTTCTGTCCAGGAGATTTGGTAGACCACCAGTTATGTGTATCTGAATTAAAAAATACAATAAGGTTCCATCCTCTTTTACATCTCAGCTCCCAAAATCCATCACATAAGTGGGCTGCATAAGTTTACTGAAATTCAGTTAGTCTGAGTTAAATTCCAGATTGCAGCATAGTTCCTTTCTTCTGGATTGCAGCATAGTGTGTGAATTACAAGGCAGTGTTTCCCTTGTTAATGCTAATAACAGAAGGAAGAGGGCATTTTCAAGGGAGAATCAACAAATACAGGAAAGTGCTTAAATTTCACTCATCTATAGGTTTAAAAATGTATGCCCAAAAATTGACCCCAAAATCCCAGGTCGACTTATTTAAGCATCAGTATGGTAATGTGATAGCAGCTCTTTCAGATTTTCTCATGCAGTTTCTTTCTGTCCTGAGCCAAGCAGATAGAGTCCTTGGTGACTGATTGATTGATTGATTGCTGTTTGTTTAACAATCCCTCTCCCACGCAATAGTGTCTTAGGAGTGAAGGCTGAAACACTGAAGCCTCATATTAATTGCTGCTTCTCTCTTGCTGTTCTCATACACACACTGAAGGAGCCACCAAGTTTTACACTCGACCTATCCACGGGTCATGTCAAAATTCATAATTTTGGCCCCAGAACTTGCTTGCGAGTTAAACATGAGGTCAACTTGTAGTCGAATGTACTGTACATGGCATGCTCAGGAAAATGGAGCTCAGATTTGAACTACTGTATACATTTAGTAGTGGCAGTAATAATAGAGTACAGGTTGAGTCTCTCTTATTTGGAATTCTGAAATTCTTAATACTCCAAAACCCAAAACATTTTTCATGAATGACACCTTTGCTTCCTGATGGTTCAGTGTACACAAATTTTATTTCATGCAGAAAATTATCAAAATATGCTGTATAAATTTTCCTTTAGGCTATGTGTCTATGAAACATAAATGAATTTTGTGTTTAGACTTGGGTCCCATCTCCATGATCTCTCATTATGTATATGTAAATATATTGTTGTTGTTATTATTATTATTATTATTATTTCCTTATATCCTGCCTTTCTCCAATATAGAGACTCAAGACAGCAATTCCAAAAATTCAAAACAAATGCAAAATCCCAAACACTCCTGATCCCAAGCATTGAGAATAAGGGAGACTCAACCTGTAATTGCATTTATATTTTACTTTTCTGCTGCCCAAGGCAGCATAACTGAGCAACTTTTCCATTTTTATCATTACTAAAACATTGTAAGATAGGTTATGTTGAGAGACACTGTGTGAATGAGTTACAGTCACCTGGGTAGGATGCTTCATGGCTGAATGTGAATTTGAACTTGGATCTCCTTGGTCATATGCCAGTGCTCTACCCAGAGCTTGAAAAGTTACTGCTCTGGATTCCAACACCTAGAAACCACATCTCTTACTACCAAAGATTTCTACAGTAAAAAAATAAAATAAAGTTTGACTTTAACCATTACATCTCCACAGCTTTCTGATTTGGTAATGTTTCTGAGTCTATGCACAAATTACAGCTCCTGAAGTGCATTTTTACTTATTTCGTGGTTCTGTTCAGTTCCCCCAAGCTTTAGACTAGGGTTGAGAATCATAACTCTGCAGATGTGTTTGGAGTACAGTGCTCAGCATTCTTAGCCATTGATGAGGAATGCTGTGAGTTACAGTACAACAATATCTAGAGAGCCACACAGTTCTCACCCATGCTTTAAGTGGTGGCATATTACAAAACTCTGTTGTAGTTAACTCAGAAGCTGCCAAGCCACTTTGGAACCAAAAATCAACTTCCTTGTAAAATGTCCCACTAAAAGCCTATCAGCTCTGAATGAACAGTAACAGACATTGGTACCCACACTTTTTGTCAGTTTGTCTTTTGTACCGAGTGATACGTAAGTTGTGATTGTGTCTGGAGCAGGGCAGAATGTAGAAGGGGAGGAGGAGGAGGAAGTGTGAACATCCCTTCAACCTTTGTAAAATACATATATTGAAAAACATTCTGTGATTAAGTCATGAGATAACCGAGTTTCAGTATAAATGGGGAGGAGATGGCTAGAAAAGTTTCACAAAATAATTCAAAATGTGGAACAGATGACACTTGTAACCACAAAACAGAGTCTGATGCATAAGTCTATTTAGATAAAGCAGATTATTCCCTGAAATGCTTTAGACTCTTGGCACTGTTGAGCTTTACACCAAACAATAGTGCCTCTTTAACTGGTTCTGTTTTGTTAAGATGTGGTCTATAACACATGGCCTTAGGGATGATATTGTCATGCTCTGCAACTGTCCCAATTTGGCCCCATTTTTTCAGCTGGTTTTAAAATGGCCCAGTTTCTCACTCTTCCTCACACTTTCCCCCTTCGTCCTCACCAGTTGCTACAAACTGAGTTCAAAATACAAAAGTAGATTGTACTCAGGTCTAAAACACACTGGAGAAGTAATCCAGGTTTAGATTGCTTTAACTGCCCTGTCTCAATGCTAGGGAGTTTTGGAAACTGTAGTTTTGTGAAACATTTAGCCTTCTCTTTCAGAGACCTCTGGTGGCCACAACAAACTACAGTTCCCAGGATTCCCTAGCACTGACCTAGGGCAGTTAAAGTAGTCTCAAACTGGATTATGTCTGCAGTGTGTTTTGGACCTCAGCTAATTTAGAAGGGAGGAGAAAGTGTGGAATCTTACCCTTCTCAGTGGGCTCAGGCGAATGTAAATGGTTGCATGGTCTAGCATGTGTGTTCTTCCTTGTTAATAACTTTTTCCATCTTGATCACACTCCGTTGTTGCTTGGCTTAGTTATGTCTCAGTTTTTATCTGTGAAATGTTGGAGGGTATTATTTTAGCAGAAGGTTGCAAACCTAGGAAGCTGATTGATCCTGGTTGAGAACTCTGTTGGTACAGGTGTCCTTTTTTGTTATATTTACCTGTTAGATTTGCATTCTGTCTCCCCCATCTCCACAGTGGGAGCCCAGTGTAAGAGTGAATAAACATGAAATTAAAAGGTATTAACAATTTGGATATCAGTATATAATTAAATTTAAAATATAGCTTAAAGCACACACACTAAAAATGAAATAAAAGTAAGCATAGTATCTACCCTTTACAAGTTGTTTCCTTAGCAACCAGTCTCTTGTCAATGTCGCCAAGTGGATGCAATAACATCAAAAACCCAGCAAACAGTGACACCTTTATTGGGACAATCAAAATGCACAATATACATGTTGCAAGCTTTTGAAGCTCCACTGGCTTCTTCATCAGGCTAGGTGTTAAAAACCATAGAGGAGAAAAACATTGAAGATGTTAGTCATTGACTGTTTTTGCTATTTTTGTTCCTAGTTCAGATGGTATGGACGGGTATCTCTTGAAGGCTGGCATTTGCTCCTCCTGGCCATGTGGCTACTGGCAGATTCTCAAAGTCTTGGAATTTGGAGTTTGCTTTATGGCTAACATGGCTACCCCTGGATGTCACCAAGTAGGTTTTCATGGCTGGGTCTCCAGAGCTGCTGTCCAGCATTGAAACAACTACACCACACTAGCTCAGAAGGTTTATTTACATACAAGTTGAGCAGATCCAGCATGGTATAATGGTTTGAATGTTGAACTAGGACTCAGGGTGCACATTCCCAGTCAGCCATAGAAACCTATTGAGTGTTCTTGTGCATATCAAACTCTCTCAGGCCCCATTCCCACTGGCAGTTTTGCTCTGGAAGGAACTGGGCAGATTCGGGGGGCCCCCTCCCGAATCTCTCCGTAAGCAAGTGCTCACTACTTATCAGGGGCATTTTAACCCGAATGCCCTCTTGGGGAAATCAGGTTTAACATGAAGGTGCCTGCTGTCAATCAAGTGACGTTTGCAGCACTCATTGGGGCATCGGAAGTATGCTTTTTCCCTCCTTTTTTTTTTTAAAGAGCCAGGCACAAAATGCACCAAAATACACACATTTTGTCAGATTTAAAAACCTTGTGTGTGTGTGTGTGTGTGTGTGTGTGTGTGTGTGTGTGTGTTGTGGGCATTTGGGTCAGTGTAGGTTATGATCTGCCCTTGGCCCCATTTTCAACCCCAAAATGCAAGCTAATGCATCCTGTATCCCCAGCTCCTTGCCACCCTAGAATGCCTCTTACACATGTAATAATAATAATAATAATAATAATAATAATAAATTCCTCACCTCAGAAATGCCAGAAAATGATGCGATTGTCATGCATTATTTTTTGCTTTCAAAAGCAATTCAGGGCTACCCCTGAATTCCTTAGAGACAGTAGCAAAAGCATGTATCAATTTGCCAAATTGACAAGAGCAACTTTTGTAACATTCGAATTGTAGCATTCATTTGCAAAGGAAAAAAAATCTTGCCCTTTGCAACATTTCCCCTTTGCTGGAAGCCAGCAATGAAAGTGAACAAACAGCTAGCCATGTTCTATCCATCTATATATCTACCTCAAGCAAAAAACATGCACATTTTTTGTCAAAAATAATTTTTAAAAAATTAAAAAGGAGGGGGAGGTGCCTGATGGAAGCTCCGTTCATGCCCTGCCTTTGATCTGAACCGAACTGACCCTTTTCCTCCTGCTTACATTCTCTTCAGAGGAGGTTTGCCATTGCCTTCCACTGAGGCTGAGAGAGAGTGACCTGTCAGTTCCAACGAAAGTAGACCCATGGAATCAATTGGGAATAAAAGGGAACCGCTTTCCATGGTGCAAGCTGAAGCCCACAAAAGCCTTTGCTTCATAAAACATGTCAGCATTTAAGATGCCACAAGACCCTTTGTTATTTTTGTTTAAAGGGATAAGACAGGTGGGCCCTCTCCTTTTGGCCTAGATAGGACAGGTGACACTCTAGACATGTCTGGGCAAGATCTAGTCAAACCAGATTCTTTCAGAGAAAGAGGGAAGAGGCCTCCCATTCACTGATCTAGAGGTGGCCAAGCTAAACTTGACCAACCAGTTTGTACCAGATGGTCTCCTTTCACCAGCAAAGACTGACAGATCTTCAGGGGTAGCTCTGCTGGCTATGCAGCAAAATACAACAAAATTCAAAATCCACAAGGGAGTGCTACCGTTATCGACCAACCAAAATGCACAATATACATCATGCAAGCTTTCAAAGCTGCCCTGGCTTCTTTGGTCTAATCTGCACTGCAGTTTGAAACCACTTTAACTGCCATGTCTCTATCCTATAAAATCCTGGGATTTGCAGTTTGTTGTCATACCAGAGCTCCCTGACAAAGAGGGCTAAATAACTTGCATAACTGCAAATCCCAAACTTCCATAGCATTGAGCCATGGCAGTTAAAGTGGTGTTAAACTGCATTATTTCTGCAGTGCAGATTAAACCTTTATCAGGCAAAGATGTTAAAATCACACCAGAGCAGAAAAGTGACAATGTTAAAGTCACAGACCTACAATTTATTTCAAATGTTACTTCTCTTGCCAGTTAAGGTGGTCCGGAGGAATCTCAATACAGGCATAGGTCATGTCCCTTCTTGGTCATATGGGGATTAGGGACAAAGGGCAAAAAAAGTCAGATAATAACATTTCAACCCCATTAACAACAGAAAAGCAACTTCCTTTGATATCCAGGCAGTCCCTGTCTGACTTGGTTCAGGGTGGGATGGGGGTTGAGTATTTGTTTAGTCTGGACCATTTAGCACACATTTCTGAGATGAAAGCCAGGAGATATGTGGCCAAGCAATATTAGAGCATGGTCAACATGGCAAAAGCTATTGATGAGGAAAAGTGCACAAGTTACGAGAGGCTGCAGCAGCTTGCTTTTGTCTATGTCAGCTGGGAAGGACAAGATCCTTCCCCTTCCTCTCCTCTCCCTGCTGCTGAGTTAATGGAGTGGAAACTATTTTTATACTTTTAACTCAGTTTGCAGCAACTGAAGTAAGCTGAAAATGAAGAGGGAAAGTGGGAGGAGGAGAGAGAAACTGGGACAACTGAAAAAATGGGACAACTGAGTATATTAATCAGGACTGTCCCTGTCAGATCAGAACAGTTGGAGGGTATGAGTCCACTAATTCCCCTCTCCCATCCCATCTCAATAACACTGCAGCAGGAAATGTGAGGCAGATAAATAACTTGTGCTGCTTATCTTTTTGGCTAAAGGGCAGGGTTTAAATGTAGGGTATAAATGTTCTCAATAGATAAATTAGTGGTGGGGGGGGGTAGTTTGATGGAAAATTATATGTTTTGCAGACATATATTTTTTGCTTCTATCTGGATCCCAATTGGCAAAGGGGGCAGGCAAGGCTGCATTCTATCACCCTACCTGTTCAATGTGCATGCAGAAAATATGATACAAAGAGCAGGTCTAGACTCAGAAAAAGGAGGAGTGAAGGTCAGAGGAAAGAATATTAACAAACTAAGATATGCAGATGACATAATACTGCTGGTAAAAAAATAATAGACTTGGAACAATTACTAAGGAAAGTCAAGGAAGAAAGTGCAAAGGGAGGCTTACTGCTGAACGAACATAAACAAAACAAAAATAATGACCATGCAGGAGCTACATAAATACAACCTAGATAATTAGGAAATAGTGGCGGGTTACAAACTGCCAGAAAGTATGCGCAGAGCGCATACTAGGGTTAGGAAAGGGCGGTGCTTCCGCACCCCCTAACCCTAGTACGCGCTCCGCGCACACAAAATGGCAGTGGCCGTTCCACATGGCCACCGCCATTTTGACGTCTTGGATGCATAGCGTCCAGACGTGTCGCGGCAGAAGTGACGCCGTGAAAGCGTGCCTTGCGCTTTGCGGCGCCACTTCTGGGGCCCAGGAAGGAGTGCGATTTCCGCACTCCTTTCTCGGAGCGTCCGGGAGCCCCGCGGTGTGGCACCTGCGGCTCCCAGACACTGCAAGCGGCAGCGGCGGGAGACCGCCGCAACCTGGCGGTTTATAACCCGCCCAAGACAGTTAAAAGTTTCCCATACCTGTATATTACCTGTATATTGAAGGCTCAAGACTGGGATGACGTCAAAATGGATTCGCTTCCATTGATAGAATTTCTGAAAGAAAAAGGGAAAACACTTAAGACAATCATAGATAAGTTATAAAAGAATGAATGAGGAGAGGAGTAATGTAAACTAAATTTAGGAAATAATTTGTATATAAGGAAACTGAGGAATTGGAATTTAAAATTACTTACTGGAATTTGTAATGTACATATATTAATAACCTCCTTTAGTAAATATATTAAGTGGGACTCTTAATGTTTAAAATTTCAGCCTGAAGACTTCAGCGTTTAGATTCCTGACTAGGTAGGTCAGTATGAACTCCAGGAAGTCATTTTTGTGTTTGTATTTACTGTGTTGATGGTTTGTTTTATTTTTTCCTCTTCTTGTTCCTTCTTCTATTCCTCCGTCCCTTCCCTCTCCCCCTCCTCTTTTGGTAATGGCATTTGATGAGTGTATTATTGTTTGTAAGTATGATTTGTCTTTGTGGATGTATTTTTAATGCTAATAAAACATAAAAAAAGTTTCCCATACCTTGGATCAAACATTGATCAGAACAGAGACTGCAGTCAAGAAATCAGAATAATAGAATCATAGAGTTGGAAGAGAGAACACGGGCCATTCAGTTCTGCCATGCAGGAATACAGAATCAAAGCATCCCCAAGAGATGGCCATCCAAAGGAGGAGACTTCACCACACTCCAAGGTAGTGTGTTCTACTCTCAAACAGCTCTTAATGTCAATAAGTGTTTCCTAATGTTGAGCTGGAATCTCTTTTCCGGTAGCTTGCATCCATTGTTCCGTGTTCTGTTCTCTGGAGCAGCAAAAAACAAGCTTGCTCCATCCTCAATGTGACATCCCTTCAAATACTCAAACAGGATGATCATATCACCTCTTAATCATCTCTTTTCCAGGCTAAACATTCCCAGCTCCCTAAGTCTTTCCTTATAAGGCATGGTTTCCAGGTCCTTCACCATTGTGGTGGCCCTCATCATTGTGGTGCCCAGAACTGGACACAGTATTCCAAATGAGCCCTGACCAAGGTAGAATAGAGTCGTACTTTTACTGCTGCTCCAGAGACTAGGACCCAGAACAGTGGATGCAAGCTACAGCAAAAGAGATTCCATCTCAACATTAGGAAGAACTTCCTGACAGTAAGGCTGTCCGACAGTGGAACACACTCCCTCAGAGTGTAGTGGAGTCTCCTTCCTTAGAGGTCTTTAAACAGAGGCTGGATGGCCATCTGTCGGGGATGCTTTGATTTGGATTTCCTGCATGGCAGGGGGTTGGACTGGATGGCCCTTGCAGTCTCTTTCAACTCTATTATTCTATGATTCTATCGATGCAGCCTAAAATAGCACTGGCCTTTTTAGCTGTCACATCACACTGTTGATTCATATTCAACTTGTGATCTACTAGGACTCCTAGATCCCTTTCACATGTAACCTCATTAAGCCAAGTGTCCCCCATTCTATATTTGTGCATTTCATTTTTTTTTTTTACCTAATTGCAGTATCTTACATTTCTCCTTGTTGAAGAAGACAAGGAATGGGAAGGGTTGCTATGAAAGAACTAGACAAAATCCTAAAAAGCATACAACTGAACACCAAAATTAGAATTGTCCAATCCCATTGTATTGCTCATCACCATGTATGGATATAAGAGTTGGATAGTGAAGAAAGTGGATAAAAAGAAAATCAGTTCATTTGAGGTGTGGTGCTTGAGAAGAGTGGTAAGGATACAGAGGACAGCCAAAAAGACAAACAAGTGGGACCATGAACAGATCAAGCCTGAGCCAAGATAATTAAATTGAGACTGTTGTACTTTGGCCACATCATGGGAAGCCATGACTTATTGGAAAAGACAATAATGCTAGGAAGGATAGAAAGCAGCAGGAAGAGAGGAAGGCTGTATGCTAGATGGATAGACTCAATGTGAGAGGCCACAGGCCTGAATCTACGGCGGTCTGCTGCCGCCGCCAGTAGATCCGCGGGGGAGCCGGAGCCTTCAGACGGCCCGACTCCCGCGCGGACCGAAAAAAGAAGCTCCAAAATGGAGCTTCTTTTTTCGTCGCGTTTGCGACGTAGCAAGGCGCCAGGGGCGCGCTCGCTACGTCAGCAGCGGCGCGACGCATACGGACGCTAAGCGTCCGATACGCAAAGATGGCGCCGGCCATGTAGAAGGGCCGGCGCCATCTTGTACGGACGGAGTTCGTACTAGGCCATGGGGCGTCTAAAAGAGACGCCCCTTTTTTAAAATGGGACGTCCTCCGGACGTCCCAAATGGCGGTGCAGAAAGCACCTACAATACCTAAGCAAAGCGGTTGAAGACAGGGTGTCTTAAAGATGTCTCATCCACAGGGTTGCCATGAGTTGTGGCCTACTCAAGGGCAGTTAACAACAAGGACAACAAAGGTTTAATTCAAAGACATAGCTGTGTTAGTCTGGAAAATCAGTATGCAAAGGTTTCTTGTAGCACCTTTGAGACTAACTGAAATAAAGAAATTGGTAGCATAAGCTTTCGTAGACTTCAGCCTATTTCCTCAAATGCATGTTATACAAAGGTTGAAAACATTCTTCACCTGGCATCATAAAAACTAACACAGGTGCAATGCATGCCTCTATGGGAAGGTCATTTACCAGGCAAGGTTCACTTGGGAAGGCTATCCTGAGAAGGGCCTAGAATAATAACCTTGAAGCCCAAATACATAGATACGGAAGAGCATATTTCTTTAACAGGCACTCAGGTAATGTGACTGGGGACAGAACCCATGGAATTTCTTTGTGATCAGTTGGCAAGGCATTTTCAGGCAAAAGTGGCTCATCCTCACAAAAATCAGGTAGCTGTTGTCACTGTAGATATGGTTGAGATATCTGATATGCATTATCGGTTATCATATCAGTTTCAACTTTGGGATTCCAAGAATATGGGCAGAGTTATGCACTCTTTTAACTCTTGCCTATTTCGGCTGGTTGAAATAAAGCGTAGGGAAAGTTGTTCAGGCAACTCCATGGTGTAGTAAAAGTGTATTTGCATGAGGTTATGGTATCTGTCACCTTAAAGTGGTGGTGGTGTACCCATTCAGCAAACACTCCCCATGCGTCCAGAGTTCTACAGTAACTGTGATGGTGTTGCATATATCTTGGTTTCGGATAAGGTGTTTGAGAAGGGGGTGGTATCTCAGCTTTAGCTATTCTTAGAGGAAACAGATTGTTTAAACTCATTCTAGTGCAGTGTGGGTCTAATTTAATTAGCCTTGTTTGCGACTTAGGGAGCTCAGTATGTTTAGCGTAAAGAAAAGAAGGTTAAGAGGTGACATGATAGCCCTGTTTAAATATTTGAATGGATATCATATTGAAGATGGGACAAATTTGTTTTTTTACTGCTACAGAGAATAGGACCTGGAGCAATGGATTCAAACTAGAGGAAAAGAGATTTCACCTCAACATTAGGAAAAGTTTCCTGACAGTAAGAATTGTTCGACAGTGGACTATGCTGCCTCGGAGGTTGGTGGAGTTTCCTTCTTTGGAGGTTTTTAAACAGAGGCTGGATGGCCATCTGTCAATAATGCTTTGATTTTGTCTTCCTGCATGGCAAGGGTTTGGACTGGATGGCCCTTGTGGTCTCTTCCAACTGTATGATGCTATGAAAGGATATCCTTGATTAGGAGAGCAATTGTGGAGTATGCAATGCTGCTGATTCTGTTTTATCTCTCAGTGGCTTTTAATGCCATTAACCATGGCATCCTCCTAGATCAGTTCTGCTGAGGATGGATGTGGTGTATTTTATTGTTTCTCTTTTTTCCTGAAGGACTAGTTTCAGAGAGCTGCACTCACCAACTGCCTGTTAGCCTTCTTGTGTTTTTGCCCTGTGTGTGCCAACATATCCCCAATGCTATTTCATATCCATGTGAAATTGTTGGGAGATTTGGTGTCCAGTGCCATCAATATTTTAAGGATACTCAGCTCTGTTTCTCTATGACATTAGGTGGGACTGTATAATTCCTGTATTAGTTTTTTTTAAATAAAAATAATATGAATTTGAATCCTGACAGTAGAGAGAGGCTCTGTCAGGGGTCTGTTCCTGAGACCAGAAACTAGGCAAATTGCCTGTTCTAAATGGAGCTGGATCCTGCTTCACGAATCAAATTCATAGTCTGGAATATTCCTTGAACTATTGTTTTCAACTGAGCCCTTAGTGACTAGGGTCCAATACACCGTGGAAATAATCGAGTTTGAGACCACTTTAATTGACCTGGCTCAGTGTTAGGGAATCCTGGGAACTGTAGTTTATTGTGGCACAGGACCTCTCTGACAGAGAAGGCTATATGTCCCACAAAATGACAGTTCCCATGATTCCCCAGCATTGAGCCAGGGCAATTAAAGTGGTATCAAATTGCATCATTTTTGCAGTGTGTTTTGGACTTAGGAATAACTCTTAGGAATTTTGCCTGTTATGCAGCTGTGTACTTCCCTGGGCAGGAATAGTTTAGCCACAGAGATCCATGCATTGGTAATCACAATAGTGGATTTCTGCAATATGTTCCTTGGTGACTGGCCCAAAAACAGTTAACTAGTTGAGAGCCAGTGTGGTGTAGTGGTTTGGGAGTTCGTCTGCGACTCTGGACATCAGGGTTTGATTCCCCACTCAGCCATAAAGCCCACTGGATGACCTTGGGCAAGTCACACTATCTCAGCCTTAGGGGAAGGCAGGGGCAAACCTTCTTTGAACAAATCTTACCCCCCCCCCCCCCCCCAAAAAAAAAAGCCTTAGGATTGCCATAAGCTAGAAACGACTTAAAGGCCCACAACAACAACAAAGTGCAGAACTCAGTGGCTGGACAGCCAACCATGAACATATTACAGATAAATTTTATGGATAAACTGGGGAAAAAATAGATCACAGTTCTATGAACTAGCAGATTGTGAGAGTTATGCTCTTTAAAGGAGTAACATTTCTATGCTCTCCTTAGATCTTGTTATGGTGCAGCTGTGTTTTCTCTTTCAGTGGTTTATACAGATTATTTGAATAATAAATTATTTTAATAATCAATTATGGGGAACTCAAATAATTAATCTGCTAACATTTATTTTAATCGTGAGACAGATAGGCAACTCTACTGATAAATGGGCAATTAAAACAAAGAAACACACTTTTCTATTATATCTTCACCCAGATTTGCTTTCAGAAGAGCATTTTGTTTCCACTGTATGATTTACCAACAAGAAAAATAAAAATAAAACAACTCATCAGAAAGGTGATATATTCAGAGAAGTCATTTTTCCCCCAGTAAGTGTGCTCAAAAAGATTCTTAACGCAGATATAGAATATTTTCATTATTTCTGTGAAGTTTGAAATATGTTTATATTAGAAACGACAAGCCAGTTTCTAGAAAATAATAACATTCATTTTTATTTGTTGTGTCTTGCATGAATAGGCCCCTTCAACATTGGCCTTAAAAGTTAGCATATTTATGGCTGGAGCCCCAAAGTTGCTGCACCAGCAAATAAATTGGTCCAGATGGGAGTATTCAAGTTGCTGTGTCTGCGCAGTGTCACAAACGGCAGTGCTCTGTTGGTACTGCAGACAGATAGTCTGGTGCCCAACCATACACTCAGGACAGGAATGCCACTTGCAAAATACTCTTCTGTTTGCATGAGGAGATAGACTGGGATGTGCTTTATTTTTAATTATTATATATGAATGCAATCTTCCAGTGCTTGCCTGCATGTCTCTGTATTTTCTCTTTCTCTTGCTGAACTCTTCTGCCAGCATGCTGGGTTTATTCAGGATATTTGAATCACTAGTGTATGACAGCAGTGAGCAGAATAATTATTATATTATTTATTTATAGCCCTCCTTTCTCCTGACATAGGGACTCAAGGCGACTAACAAAAATTTAAAAGAGTACAAGTTATAAACAATACAAGCATTAAAATGTAGATGCAAAGTTTAAAAAATAAATTATTTTCAAAAGTTAAAAACATTACACATTAAAATTTAAAATGTATTTAAAACTCTATGCAAAATTATATACAAATCTTAAAATCTAAATTACACAGCATTTAAAGTTCAGCCCTTGTCAGTTTGAGAAAGCCTCACGGGCACGGCCCATGAATGTTTTTAATCTGCTGCCAAAAGGAGAGCAGGGATAGGGTCAACCTGGCCTGTCTAGGGAGGGAATTCCAGAGCCCGGGAGCAGCCCTCTAGAAGGCCTTTTCACTTGTTCCCATGAAACAAGCCTGAGAAGGTGGTGGGGCAGAGAGAAGGACCTCTCCTGATGGTCTGAGTGCTCTAATGGGCTCTTACATGGAGATACAGTCTTTCAAATAACCTGGACCCAAGAAGGTAGATAGGATCTACTGGTAGAACTCTGTGTGATAAGCAGTTGATCAGGAAGGATTTCTGACTCCCAGTTGTTCAAAATCAAAGTGATTGCTTTTGTAATGTTGAAATGAAGAATGCTTGGATTTTAGAGGGAAAGCTTGAGCTCATTTTAGTTACGATGCTGCTCAAAACAAATTGTGGGCCTTAGAATTTTTTCAGTCTACGTTTATCTGTTTAGCATCTGATTCTGGCTGTGGATCTTGTATTTCTAATAAAAATAAAGTAGAACCCTTAAGCTGACCACTATGTGTATGTTATGTGCCTTCAAGTCATTTCTGACTTATGGCAACCCTAAAGTGAACCTATTATGGCTTTTTCCTTGGCAAGATTTGTTCAGAGGAGGTTTGCCATTGCCTTCCCATGAAGCTGAGAATGTATAACTTCCCCAGGGTCACCCAGTAGGTTTCATGGCTCAGCATGAATTGAACCCTTGTCTCCAGAGTCATAGTCCAATTCTCAAACCAGTACATCATGCTGGCTCACTGACCGCTAGCAGAGAAAATGAATCTTTAGCACTCCAGATCTATTTGTAAGGGCTGCCTCATGTTCAAGCAGTCTCTACAAATAGAAGTGATAGGGAAGACACAGCTGGAAAGACAGAAAACTCAAGATCTTTGGAGGAAGAAGCATTCAAATGCCCTTTAACTCGCACTGCTGTGTCAGCAGCAGATTAAGCAGGCCTTGATTTAGAGTCCCATTTTAATGTTTTAATGGTTAGCATGCTGGCTGGAATCAGACTTGGAAGATCGCCTTCAATAACTTTGGAGCAGTCACTGTCTCTCAACCTGACCTACCTCACAGACGCAGGTATACCACCCTCAGCTGGCTGGATGCATCAAGTGGTGTGACTGAAATATTTTGTCTACAACACATTATCTGCCATGGTTGACTACTGCCAAACCAAAAAAAAAAGTTGTGGGAGGCAGTATTGTGTGTAAAATGTGATGAATATTCAATGCTTAGGAAAGTTAGTTTTGTTAGCATGGCCACTTCGTTGTTGTTGTTGTGTGCCTCCAAGTCATTTCTGATTCATGGTGACCCTAAGGCAAAACTATCATATGGTCTTGTTAAGTTTCTTCAGAGGGGTTTTGCCATTTTCATCTCTCTCTGAGGCTGAGGGAGAGTGTGACTTGCCCAAAGGCAACCAGCTCTGGGTTCCAGAGTCATAGTCCAACACTCAAACCATTACACCATGCTGGCTCACTAGTGTGGAGGATTCAGGAAGCTGCAGCCCCACAAAAAGTAACAAATCCAAGCTTTAGATATGTCTTAGGAAGAAGCAACAAATTGCAGCTGTTAGCTATAGGGGTTGTCCTGCATCAATGTACACGTGGCAGGCATGTCTGTTTAGTAAAGTGTGAATCAGTCCTAATAGTCATTATGAAACAAGGTCCTGTAAGCAAAAAAAAGGGGGGGGGGATGAAGAGGGAGGACCCATATAGACAGATAATCACTTTGGGATGATGTACTGTTTTTAAATTGGACTTTTTCTTCCTTCATTGGCTCAGCCCCCCCCCCCCCAGCAGAAGCCATTGTTGAGTAAACACTCATAAATCTGTTGCAGAGGGACAAGCTACACCTCCTCAAATTGCCTACTGCTGCAATTTCGGCTTCAGGCTTTAATGCCTTAAACATGAATAACTTTTGTGAGCAGGGCACAGATCTGATTAATGATGCTGATGAACCAATTGCCACATTCAACAACTACTCCTTTCCTTCTCCTTCTACATGCATGTATGCCTGCCCTGGTTCTTTAACTACCTAAATAACCAAATTTCAGCACTGAATTATACAAGAACACAAGTGCTTAATAAACTCTAGTCGAAAGGACATGACAGATAAGCTTTTGTAGCCCTGCTGGACTAATAAAACTCAGCAGATTTGTTCCTTGAGCTTTCTGTTCTGTGCTGTTTGCCAGTTTTTCGACTGTTAATTCAGACACTGGAGGAGGAAAGCGTGTGTGGTTATTTGGCTAATTAACCATCTAAAGCAGCACTCCCTTTTACAGACAGACAGGCGCTCCCAAATGTGTCAGTGTGATTAACAATTGTGGACAAGGCTGGATTAAGTGTTACAATAAATGTGCTGTAGAACGGAAGCAACAATCAACCTATGCAGTTGTTGTTTGTGTTTACCATAGGCAAGAAGGTATTTCATGCTGGAGTTACTTCTCTCTGGCTAGTTAGAACCCTTATAATAATACAATGGACAAAAGTGTTTGTGTCCTTCAAGGACCTCTGTACAGATATATAGGACTGTGGCATTCTATCCTCTTAGCCACCTTATTACATTGGGAGTCAGTGATGGTTCCAAGGAGTTTAACTCATATCTCCCAAAACCAAATGGAGCTACCTGTCCACTGTGCCATAACAACTGTAATTTTGGATCTAAAGCTTTTTTGTGTATCATAAGCAGTAACAGGGAAAACTTTGCCTGGCTGGCTTGGATTAGATCAGCGTTATATTATATCTCAAACTTTGGTTTCCCAGTGTTTTGGACCTCCATTCCCAGAAGGTCTAGCCAGTTGGGCTAACAATTAGGAACTCTGGGAGATGAAATCCAAAACATCTGAAGAACCAAAGTTGGCATACACTAGACTAGATTGCCTAGAATATCTTCCCTTCTAGCTCTAAAACTTTATGTTGTTTTTCTTTCAAGGAAAAAATAGATGGGGATTCCATCTGTGGTTCGTGATCATAAGATCAATCCTCCTGAATTGGATCAGGTAACCCATTTAGTCCAGCACACAGCTTGGAAAAATTACTTGTGTCTAAACTCCCAAAATTCCAAAGTGAACATGGCCATGCGGGTGGGCTGGGGGGTCTGGAAGTTATTCAAAAAATGACCTTTTTGAAACTCCCAGTCTAGCATGCTGTTTCTCTCAGTGTCCAAACATCTGCCTCTGGGGAACTCATAAGTAGCTTTTTCCCACTCTTGCTTCTCAGCTCAGCAACTGGTATTCAGAGGCATGCTGCCAGCCATGTTTGGTAGCATATACTGCTATTCTTATCCTCCATGAATTTTCTAATCCTCTTTTAAAGCTGTCTAAGCTAGTGGCCATTAGACTTGCAATAGCAGCCCTGACAGTTTGTGAGAGTCAGTTTTAAGCAAAGGATAAGCTGCCATAATTCTCTCTTTATGTCTTTCCCCCATACTACTTCCTGATTTTCAGCCTTCTCTCCTCAAACTTCTCTCCTCATTCATTTCAGTTCCTCTCTCCCTATTATCTGTGTCTTGTTTGCTCAGTCTGAACTACAAACACTCTTGGTGTAGACTTGGTCACTTCTGCATCTACATCAGACTCCCATTTGGGCATTCAAGGATTTGCTAACATTAATTGCTAGTAGGGGCACAAAATATTTATCTCTTAATTTTATTATTTATTTATTTATTACATTTGTACTCCACAGGATGAGATTATAGCCCTATCTCTGATGCTATGTTGGACCTTCCCCAGATTTTTGTATTTCCACCACAAATACACTGTAAAGAAAAGTCCTCCATGTCTACAACAAGCACATGTTGGTTGTTGCTGTTGTTAGGTGCTTGGAGGTTGAGTCTGACTCTATCACAGAGTTTTCATGGCAATTTATTCTGAGAAAGTTTGTCATTACCTTCCTTTGAGGAAAGAGAGTGTGGCTTGCTCAGACTGATCCAGTAGGTTTTCATAGCTCAACAGGGATTCAATCCCTTGTCTCCTGGTGTCCTAGTTCAACAACACTCAAACCACTACACCAAACTTGTTCTCATATTGTGTGTATATGTGCCTTCAAGCCACCTGTTGATTTATGGTGACCTCGTTCTTAGGCAAGCAATACTCAGTGGTGGTTTTGTCAGTTCCTTTTTCATATTAGCAACAATCAAATGCAAGAAAAATGTGCAACCTTTTGTGTTCCCCAGAACTTTTAATCAAATACTGGACTGAGGTAAGAAACAGAAAAATGCAAAAACCAGGACCAAGAGAGCACAGATAGTGATAGTGATTTCATTTCATTTTATTTTATTTTGGTGCCGGGAGAAGATGGGGCTGCTTAGAAGGGGATAGACAGAACTTGCTCTCAATTTCTCTGGTTTTGTTTCCTTGGTTTTGTAGAATGTGAACATAGTGGCAAAAAAAGCAGCAAAACTAGAAGGCACCACCAAGGGGAAAGCATCCATGCTGCAGATGCACAAATGTGTTGTGTGGGATGGCCAAGGTGAATGAAGGAAGATATATATATAACTCCATGTGGTTAGCAAATGTGGAATAAATATAGTAAAAAATATCCAAAAATGGAGTGGATGCCAAGGAAAGGTGTGAAAACAACAAAACATTATTGTGGTTAGAAAGAAATATGGGGGAAAGGTACCATAATAAAAAGAAAAACACATCAGTGTGAAAAAACCTTTAGGCCTCTAGATGGAGATGGCAGATGGATTGCATGAGTGTGTGTGTAGGTTTCACACTTATTCTTGCACGTTGCTGCTGTTATGCGCTTTCAGGTCAACTCCAACTTATGGCAACCCTTCAATATGGTTTTCTTGGCAAGATTTATTCAGAAGAGATTTGTGATTGTCTTCCTCAGAGGCTGAAAGTTTATGACTTGTCCAAGGTTAGAGGGACTTGACCAGGGACTTGAACACAGGTCTTGCAGAGTCCTTGCCCAACACTGAAACCACCGCACCACACTGATTCCTACTCATGCATGCTCATATGAAGGAGCCATGACTATTCTCCTTTCTGAAACAAAAGGGTGGCAGGAGCTCAGGAATGTGTCCATTTCCTTAAGCAAAATATACAGGCTTTTGGAATTGGCACAAAACAGAAGCATAGAGTAGCATACCATCTTTATCTTAGCAAAACTGGAGATTAGTGGTGCTAAAAAAAAGGCAACTGAAGCTAGACTGGAAGGGATGGAACCTGGAATGCAGTCTCTCTTCAGTGGCAGAAACTCTCTTCCTCTGATGTTAGATGCCATGCTAGATATGTATGGACATTTTCACATGAGCTGAAACACCAATTGTGGAGAGCCCCAGTTTTTCTGTCTGCAATGCTTACTCTCTAAAGACATTTATGCAGAGGGAATCATGCAATAACCAGCACCTGCTGACATTTCTTCTTCTCCACAATTATTAAATGGTTTCTTTCAAGTTTTCGCTTGGATAGAAATGAGAGGTATGTAATAATTAGTAGGGTGTCAGAGATCACCACAATGGCTCTGATCCCTTTAACTTCTGACAGGGATGCAGTGGTGTGGCTGGGTGTAAAGTTGTCTGGTTGCCTAAGGTACAGCTGCTCGGAGGAAGGCCCATGGGACATAAAAATTTCAGGAGCAGCAGAACAGGGAGATGCTTAGAGGAGACAGCCAGGAGTCTCAGATCCAGGAAAAGAGACTTATGGAATGCTCTGCAACAGAGGCCAGGTTTGGCTAGAGGTAAGCCAAGTTCCCAAGGGCCAACAGGGCAAGATATAGGCAAGTAGGGCATAGTGTCTAATGGAAGGCCAGAGAGCAGACCCTTCTACCTGTGAACCTAGGACAGCAGACCCTTCTACCTGTGAACCTAGGACAGCAGTTCACTCTCACCAGTCCTGTACCTGCTACTGCCTCAGTGCCTGGACTTTGCTAGTTCAAATCAGGGAAAATCCCTAGGGCCAGATTCAGTCCAACCTAGCCTACTAATAACAAATGGAACCCAGGGATGCTGTATCTACCACAAGATGCCTGACTACAACACCTGAACAAGATCTGACTGGGCCAAAACATGGGCGGATTTAACAGATTCATTAAACTAATAGGAACAGACACTAGAAGCCAATCTGTGTGGTTCTGACTTAAACGGGCATGTCAGAGCTGGATCCTGGAGCAAGTTACCATCAGGAACTATGGGCTTCAGGGTCATCTTGTCATTCCCAGGGACCCAACCAAGAAGTGCCTTATTCCTCTCCAGCGCTTAGGTCCACAGCATCCATTCTTGATACTTGCTTCTTTTGAATGGACGAGGCCAGCCAATGTATGCATCTTTGCCCTGAAAAGAGGCTTTTGCTGCATGATCAAAGGCAAGGAGGCTGGAAGGGATTGAGGGGCTGTACAGATGGGTGGCATGCAACCGCCCCTTTACTGCCCAGATCGTGGCCACAGCAACTGCTTGCCCTGACCCCTATCCAGCCTCCAGAAAGCGCAAAAAAGAACTGCAAAAAGCAACTTTTTTGCAGTCTCCAAGGGGCGCCATAGCTGTGGCGGCGTGGTTTTATGATGCCTCTTCAGGGCTGCATTATGTAGATGCAGCACCGGAGCCGTGCCATGATGGCACATGCTGTGTAGACTGGTGTGCACTAAAATGGCACCCTGGGGGCAGGGTTAGGGCATCCAGCGTGTGGACGCTGCGCCCCAACTCCGCCCATAGACTGACACAAAGTGCCAGTCTGTATCAGGCTCCATAGAATATTTGAGACTCAAAACTCAGTAAAAACTGTAATCAGCCAAATGACTGCCTGAATTTATTATGCAAGCAGCCAATGGCAGAGTGCATCTTCTGCAGGCAGGAGTGGGAAGCTCAACATATAATGTTAGGGACAGAGCTACATGGCACAGCCCTACCTGCATATTAAGATCATATTTTTGACACTTGAAAAAAGATCAGGAAGGCTTCCACTGACAACATCATGGCTTCTGCACTGGATAATCTGGTTGCACTATATTTCCCACAGCCTGCTTTAAAAGGAACCTTAGCCCTTCACACTGTGGATCATTTGAACTCATCTTTGTTTATTCTATTTCTATACTGCATTTCTCCCAGAAAGGGACTCAAGGCAGCTCACAGATAAAATCATTTTTTAAACTTTACAGTAAACACCCTACACGATTATATATTAAAAGCCTGCTTGAATAAAAACATCTTTGCCTGCCAGTGAAAGGAAAGCAGGGAGGGGGGCAGCCTATCTTCCTGCGGAAGGGAGTTCCAAAGGGTGGGAGCAGCTACTGAGAAGCTCTCTCTTCTGTCCTTACCAAGCGAGCCTGTGATGTGGTGGGACCAAGAGAAAGCCTTCCCCTGTAAATCTTAGGACCCTTGCAGGCTCATAAGGGGAGATACAGTCTTTCAGGTAGTCTGACTTTGCATGAAGCAAATAATGTTCTGTGTTTTCTTACCAATTCAGAATTTATGTTCTCTTATGACTAGTTAACAGATGTCAAAACTGCGTCTACATACAAATGGGTTACTTTATTATAATACAGATTATTGGCCTAGGGCTATACAGTGTTTGAAGAATTACTAGATATAGGGGTCATTCAGACATCGTTTTTTTTAGCATGACAATGAGAATCATTTTACTGATGCATTCCGGGTTTGTTATTCACACTGTGGAACTGTATCGATGTGCTTATGTGCAAATTCGGTTGTTCATATGTGCAAGCATTCAAATAAAGATGGAGTTGGTATGCACCGTTTTATCCCAGCTCTGTTCAAGTCTATTGCCATCAGTTATTCACACTGCCGACAACACACACCTTTTAAAAAGACTCAGATAAAAAACCCCAATATCAATTATCCTGGATTAAGGGGGGGTTTGGCAGCCCCCCCCCCAAAAAAAAAACACCTTGATCAGGTGCATTCGGGATGCCTTTGAATAATGGAGATTTAACCTGGATTCATCCTGGATTATTTTCACAATGTGAATAACCCCACAGAACACATCACAAAAGTCATATTGTAAGAGTAGGAGAGGCTTTCCTATGCATAAGCACTTTTTAAAAAAATCATTTGACTGCAGCATATTTCAAGTATTTATTTATAGACACGAGGAGAGAGAAGAAAAATTAAAAGATGTAGGTATGACATCTTTTTTCCTAGATCCTAAGAAAACCCTATGAAATTCATGGGGTCGCTATAAGTCAACAGGGGACCTGAAGGCACATACACACTTAAATTCTTTGCTACGTAGCATAAGCACAGCCATGCAACTTTCCAAATTCCCTGTTTAAGCATTATATTCTCGTTGTGATTTATTTCCCCCCTGGAGTGCTGAGATGAACATGGTCTAGGAGAATTAATTCCAAGGGGAAGGAAGCTGGTTTGAGTCTCCTGAGATCAAGCTGCTCTTTCCCTGAGGGAAAGGATCCTCTCCATTTGAGAAATGTGCCTCTTCCTTGACACATTTTTCATGCACTGCACATTAGCAAACTAAAAGACAGCAGATTTATTGTTGCTGTGAGAAGTGAATACATAACAAGAACCAACTAATTCATTTTCCTGTTTGTTTCGGCATAGTAATTGGCTAATAAAGATGCAGTAATTTGAATGGCAAACTTGGTTGCATGTGAAGTCTCCAAAATATTGAAACATGTATTTTGCCCTCTTTGCTAATCTCCAACATATGTTACAGTAATAAAAGGCTCATCCAGTGAGCACAGAGCTGTAATGCTAGGTATTATGAGGGCCCTAAATTTTGGTGAGCGATCAGCACTCTTGCCAGGTCTTAAATATGATTTGCAAATACAAGCAGCTGCATAACATTTTGGTGGGTCACCTCACCTTTGTGGATATCTTGCCTAAAAATTTTTAAGTCAGGAAGAATGATGATAACATTGTTCTCCACTGTAGGAAGGAGGAGAATACCTTCTCAAGAACCTGGGGTTGCCCACATTCCTATATGCTGTGTGTGTGCGCGCGTGCGTGCGCACATACACCCAAGGCATACTTCTGAAGTACTGCAAACTGCATAATAATGGGAAGTAGGCAAAACAAATTAGAACCAGCATGAGATAGTGGTTTGAGTTGGACTATGACAATGGAGACCAGAGTTCAAATCCCCATTTAGCCATGGAAAATCCACTGGGTTACCTTGGGCAAGTCACACTATCCCAGCCTCCGAGAAAGGCAAACGCCCCTCTATGAACAAACCTTGCCAAGAATAGCCTGCGATAAGGTCACCATATGTAGGAAATGCCTTGAAGGCACACAACAAATTTGAAACCAATAGAAACCATAATCAGTTCATAGTTTTTTGTGGGTTTTTCGGGCTACAAGGCCATGTTTTAGAAGAGTTTATTCCTGATGTTTTTCCAGCAGCTGTGGCTGGCATCTTCAGAGAATGCTGGCATGGAAGAGTGAATGGCAAGACCCTGTAAGCCTTGCCATTCAACAACAGAACAATACACAGATTAACATGCAAATAACCTCCTCTCAACCAACAGTATATATACCCCACTCTCTTCCATGGCAGCATTCTGTACTTGTTAATCTGTTAGATGCATGGGGCCTTTTTATTAATTAAAATATTGTTTATAATAACTCTTAATATATCTATACTAGTCAAAGACTAATAAATTTTATTACTGGTAACTCTTAATATAAAAGATTGTACATTTAGAATTTCTTTGTATATCTCGTTACTGTTGTCCTTGCTTGTTTGATAGGTAATTAAATGGAGCTGTACCTTCCTTTGAGTAATAGAAAAAAATTATACTTCCTCTACTTGCCCACCCCAGCACCTTCCTGGAATCTCTCCACACTTAAATTATATTGTTGTCTTTGTTGCTATTGTTTGGTGTTATTACAATGTATATTATTGTTTTATTTTTTCAATTTAGTGTTGCTTTCCATAAGACTGTTGTAAAGAAAAACAGATAGTAAGCATAAATATTTGAAATTTGAATTAGTATACTGACCAAAAGAAACCTTTGTATTTGCATTACAAAACAATTTCACTCCCTCCTCCCCAAATATTGTAAGCTTCATATGTGACAGTATATGAAGACAAACAGATGCAGGAGTACTAGATTAAGTCTAAGATATTTTACTTAGTTTCTTTGGTAAATGTATGATACATGGGCTCCCAAGATTGCATACCCTTGATATAAATAAAAACACAATTATAAACAAGAACAGATGTGAAAGCAGTAAAATCATACCAGCAGAAATGTATAATCAGATACTGTGCCCACAGTATGCCATAGTGCCAGGAAGAAGAAAAAAATCTAGTTTAACAAAAACAAAATTAATGTCAGCAATGATAAATATAAGTATTACACTTAGGCAGAAAAACTGAAATAGGATGGGTGACACCTGGCTTGACAACTGTACATGCAAAAGGGATCTTGGAGTCTCAGTGGACCACAAGGTAAACATGGATTAACAGTCAGATACAGCAGCTAAAAAGCCAATATGATCATAGGCTGCATCAATAGGAGTGTAGTGTCTAGATTGAGGGAAGTACTAGTGCCACTCTATTCGGTTTTAGTCAGACCTCACCTGGAATATTGTGTCTAGTTATGAGCACTACAGTTCGAGCAACATATTGACAAGCTGGAGCATGCTGTGCAGGGCACCCAAAATGGTGAAAAGTCTGGAAACCCAGTGCCCTGTGAAGAGTGGTTTATGGAGCAGGGTATATTTAGCCTGGAGAAGAGAAGGTTAAGAGGTGACATGATAGCCATGGTTAAATATTTGAAGGGGTGTCATACTGAGGATGGAGCAAGCTAGTTTTCTGCTACTCCGGAGACTAGGGCATAGAGTAATGGATTCAAGTTACATGAAAAGAGATTCTACCTAAACATTAGGAAGAACTTCCTCATGGTAAGAGCTATTCGACAGTGGAACAAACTGTCTTGGAGTGTACAGTGGAGTTTCCTTATTTGGCATTTTTAACCAGAGCCTGGTTGGCCATCTGTCAGGAATACTTTGATTGTCTATTCCTGTATGGTAGGGGATTGGACTGGATGGCCCTTGTGGTCTCCTTCACCTCAATGATTCTTCTCACTTGAATAAGAGGAGGAAAAGCACATACTCACCATCACTGAATCCTGATGATCTAGGTGAGTGGTCCAGAAGTACCGTAAGGCTGCAAATGGCCAAGGCAGAATAGACTCTCTCTCTCTTTCATTCTCTCTCTGTAAGAATGCATATGTGTGCATGAATGCATGAGTGAATGTAAGTAGAATAGATGGGGTGGAAGAAGATTACAAAGAAATAATAGAATCACACCAACATAGAGTTGGAAGGGATCACAAGGGCCAACTAGTTCAACCCATTCTTATGCAGAAATACACAGCTTGTCACTCCTGAGAGATGGTCATCCAATTTCTGTTGTTGTTTTTTAAAAAGAAAATTCCAAAGAAACAGTGTGTAGCACCAGATTCCAGCATAGTCAATTCCACTGTTGCACAGGTCTTACTAGGAAGAAGGTCTGCCTAATGTTTAGGTAGAATCTCTTTTCTTGTAAATCAATGGCCCGGTACAGATAGGCCAGATGCGGCGTGCTGGTGCCGTATTAGGGTTAATGGAATGTGTGGTAGCCACATGGTCCCTAACCCTAATACGGTTCCGTGCCGTAATAATGGTGGTGCCTTGTATAGATGGGTGCTGCCATTGCTACGTAAACACAGCGCGGTGTCCACATGGTACAGCGCGGCACTTACGTAACTAGTGCGACAGTGGCTCACTAGTTACGCCGCAGCTGTGGCATAAAAAGGACCTGCTTTTTGTGGGTTTTGTTTCCGCCGGCGGGAAGCCGCACGGTTTGGAGGCTGCGGCTTCCTGCTGGCAGAAAAACAACTGCTGCTGCTCCAGACTAAAAACGAGGGCCAATGTCTCGTATTCTGGTCTCTAAAACAGCAGAACACAAACTTGTTCTATCTTCTATATGACTTCCCTTCAAATATTTAAAGATGGCCATTGTTACCCCAGGATCCAGCCCTGTCACCCCTCTTTGACCCTTGATATCAAATTAATATCAAAAAAATGAAGTTGTAGGCAGGTAGCCAGGAGGGAGCTCTCTAGCGCAGGAAACCAGCCCTACCATATTAGGACATCCAGATGGCTCAGCATGGGAGAAGCCATAGGCACTTAGTCGAAATCACTCAAGATTGAAATCATAGAATCACAGAATCGTAGAGTTGGAAGAGACCACAAGGGCCATCCAGTCCAACCCCCTGCCATGCAGGAAATCCAAATCAAAGCATCCCTGACCGATGGTCATCCAGCCTCTGTTTAAAGACCTCCAAGGAAGGAGACTCTATCACCCTCCGAGGGAGTGCATTCCACTGTCGAACAGCCCTCACTGTCAGGAAGTTCCTCCTAATGTTGAGGTGGAATCTCTTTTCCTGTAGCTTGCATCCATTGTTCCGGGTCCTGTTCTCTGGAGCAGCAGAAAACAAGCTTGCTCCCTCCTCAATATGACATCCTTTCAAATAATTAAACAGGGCTATCATATCACCTCTTAACCTTCTTTTCTCCAGGCTAAACATCCCCAGCTCCCTAAGTCGTTCCTCATAGGGCATGGTTTCCAGACCCTTCACCATTTTTGTCGCCCTCCTTTGGACACGCTCCAGTTTCTCAATGTCCTTTCTGAATTGTGGTGCCCAGAACTGGACACAATATTCTAGGTGGGGCCTGACCAGAGCAGAATAAAGTGGCACTATTACTTCTCTTGATCTAGACACTATACTTCTATTGATGCAGCCTAAAATAGCATTGGCCTTTTTACCTGCCGCATCACACTGTTCACTCATGTTCAACTTGTGGTCTACTTGGACTCCTAGATCCCTTTCACATGTACTTTCATTCAGCCAGGTGTCACCCATCCTATATCTGTGCATTTTATTTTTCCGCCCTAAGTGCAATACCTTACATTTCTCCGTGTTGAATTTCATTTTGTTAGCTTTGGCCCAGCTTTCTAATCTATTCAGGTCATTTTGAATCTTGATCCTGTCCTCTGGGGTATTAGCTATTCCCCCTAATTTGGTATCATCTGCAAATTTGATAAGTATGCTTCCAATTCTGTCATCCAGGTCATTGATAAAGATGTTGAATAGCACTGGGCCCAGGACAGAGCCCTGTGGGACCCCACTGGTCACTTCTCTCCAGGCTGAAAAGGAGCCATTGTTGAGCACCCTTTGGGTTCGGCCGGTCAACCAATTACAGATCCATTTAACAGTTCCTTCGTCTAGCCCACATTTTACAAGCTTGTTTGCAAGAATGTCATGGGAAACCTTGTCAAAGGCTTTACTGAAATCAAGATATACTATATCCACAGCATTTCCTTCATCTAGCAAGCTGGTAATTTTATCAAAGAAAGAGATTAGGTTTGTCTGGCATGACTTGTTTCTCTGAAACCCATGTTGACTTTTTGTGATTATGGCATTGCCTTCTAGATGTTCACAGACTCTCTGTTTAATGATCTGCTCCAGAATCTTTCCTAGTACTGATGTCAGACTAACTGGACGATAATTGTTGGGATCCTCTTTTTTCCCCTTTTTGAAGATGGGGACAACGTTTGCCCTCCTCCAGTCTGCTGGGATCTCTCCTGTTTTCCAGGAGTTTTCAAAGATTATTGCCAATGGCTCCGATATTACATTTGCCAGTTCTTTTAATATCCTTGGATGGAGTTCATCTGGTCCCGGAGACTTAAATTCATTTAGATTAATAAGGTGTTCCTCTACTATCTCTTTACTTATTCTGTGCTGAAATTCCCCTATTCTGTCCTCTGCTCCATTATCCTCAGGTTGATCAGTATAATGCCTTCACTGATGAGAGTGATAGCGGAGAGCTGGACTTGTTAATTGTGTGCATACAACAGACAAAGGGAGTTTCCTTCTAGGAATAAAACTCTTTTTATCTCTGGACATTCACACCAATTGTCTGATCGTTCTTGCTTATCTTATTCCATCATTATCCCCTGGCAAATTCATTTAACTCTTGGAAAGGCCATTTAACTTTTGAAACATTGACCCAAGAGCTCAGAACCCATTTCTGACTGTAAAAACATGTGCCTAGACAGTAGCACATTGGTCTAGTTTGAAGCAGGACAGAACCTCTGTGCGATTTCAGCTTGACACCTCAATAGCTGGCCCCCCCCGTGTGTTGTGGGTGGCTCGTCCTCATTTCAGTAATCCTGTAATTGGAACTACACTTCAAGATTGGTATAGTAGTGCCTCTTTACAACCCTGCAACTTGCTATCTTTTATTGCCTTTGCATTGTTAGTTCTTGTGTGTGTGTGTGAGTGTGTGCTTGTGTGGTGATTCCCCCTCTTATCTGTTAATAAATTAAATGGATTTGGAGCATGCCTCTGGAGGTCTCTGGGTTTGGAACTGGTAAACAAGGGCTAAGATCCCAGCTTTAAGTTATTGAATAATAATAATAATATGATTTATTTATATGCCGCCCAATCACTGGGAATCCGGGTGGCTTACAACAGAGGGGATAATAGATGGTTCCCTGCCCTCAGGCTTACAATCTAAAAAGACACGACACAAAAGGAGAAGGGAAAGGTGAGGAGGGGAGGGGATCAGGTCCAGCAGTTCTTCTCTCCCTCTGAGGCCTGGACCAAGGCAGATGGACTGAAGGGAGGGCTCTTTTTCTTCACCCTAGCCCTGATGGAGCTGGGCTAGACTAATTCCCTCCCTCCCAGGCTGAAAGATATGGAGGGAGGAGGCTCTTTCTTCAGCGTAGCCCTGATGGAGCTGGGCCAGACTAATTCTCTCCCTCAGAGGCCGAAAGATGACAGCTAGACTGAAGCCTTCTCACTTCTTCCTATTGAGTTAAATTAATTTCCCCATTGGATTCAATTTGTGGGTGCCCTCTCAGGATCCCCTGCAATTTAGATAACACTATCATACCACCTTTTACTATCTTAGTTGCCATCCTCTGGGCCCATTCCAGGTAGTCAATATCTTTCTTAAACTGTGGTGTCTAGACCTGGACACAATATTCCACGAGTTCTGACTAAAGTAGTGTAGAGTGGCATTATAATTCCATCAATCTGGATATGCTGCTTTTGATGCAGACTAGAACTGAATTGACTTTTTTGACCTTAGCATCACATTATTATTATTATTATTATTATTATTATTATTATTATTATTATTAACCTTTATTTATAAAGTGCTGTAAAATTACACAGCACTGTACATACAATCTTTTAATTAGACAGTTCCCTGCCCTCAGGCTTACAATCTACAAAGGAGAAGGGAGTGGTGGTGGGGAAGGGGATGAGGGCCAGCAGTTCGTCTCTACCTCCTGGCCTGGATCAGGGGAGATGGACTGGAGGGAGGGCTTGGCTTCTTAATGGATGGTTAATCTTCTTCCAGGGAGGCCTGTTGGAGCTAGCCTGCCTCTCTTGTAGGACAATACATATAAAATGCACAGCAACATAGAAAATGATTCAAATAAAACAGACAGTCCAAGAATATCAGATAGCAAGTGACAATTATGCAATGCCTGGGAACGCTTCTCTGAACAGGATGCTCTTTAACTCCGTTTTGAAGCTGTTTAAAGAAGTGATGGCTCTTGCTCGCGGGGGAAGAAGGTTCCAGGAGTGAGGGGCAGCGAGTGAAAAGGGGCGAATCCGAGATGGATTATTGATTCATATTTAGCTTATGTTTTACTAAGATCCTTAGATTGTTTTCATATGTATTGCTTTTAAGTCAAGTGTCATTTATCCTATGTCTGTACATTTCATTTTTCCTGCCTAGATGTAGTACCTTGCATTTATCCTCGTTGAAATTCATTTTGTTAGTTTTGGCCCAGTTCTTCAGTCTGTCCAAGGCATTTTGAATTTTGATCCTGACAGTTACGTATCCCTCCTAATTTGCTGTCAGCTGCAAATTTAAATAGGTATAATCAGCATACTGTATATTCCATCGTCCAAGTCATTTATAAAATTTTTGAACAACACTGAGCCATCATCATCAGTGTCCCAAATCCTATAAGTTTTAATTTTGTTAGGTAAGAAGTAATTTTTCTTGGGTCCTTGACTCCCTGTGGGAACTGGCAGCAATGCAAGAAGAGAAACTGTATGTTATGTTTCTTCTGACAGCCAGCAAGATAAGGAGATTTTACAAGAGCTCAGGAAAAGAGGCTATCTGCTTGAGAAAATCACCAGCAAGCCAGAGGAACAAGTACATTTGTCACAAATGTATCTCCCCCCCCCAGTGGACAAGATATTTATCCCCAAACTCCTGCACCAAAGAGCATTTTAGCTGAAAACATAAACAGGTTAGATTTGTTGCATTATGGTTGGGCACTGTCTTTTTTGCTACAGGGCAGAGTAAATGACAGAGGTTTCCACTCAGTTCAGTGTTTACCGGGTGTAGTGAGCTCAGTTTTGTTTGTGGTTACTTCTGTGTATTTATTTGCAACATTTTAACCTACTTTCATGACTATGGAAGGTGGATAATAATTGTTACAAAAATTTAGAGACTCATTAAAAAGCAACAACAACAAATAACATTAAAGAAGAGTTCAAAACAATGGAACCTGCAGCGCTAAAAAAACCTCACTTCAAAAGGCAGTATCTAAAAATGACAACTGGATGGATTTTAGCCACCCACAAGTGGCAGTCACTAGCAGAGACTAGGTTAAATTAATTGAGCAGGGTTTTCCATTGTCTTAGCACCACCACAGAAAAGCATTTGTTTCCTCTGCCTGCCTCATGGTGAAGCACAGAGCTTGGAATATTATTTTTCAAAAGTACAGAACAACACTCTCTGCTCCCTCCGTATTAACGGGGGTTACCTTCCAAGAGCCCTCGTGGATACCCAAAACAGTGGATATTAGGGAACCCAATTGTTTTTAATGACTTCCCTCCCAACCATACCATAGAATCAGACTGGAGGACCTAGAAATGCCTAGAGAGAACACTTGAGCTGGAAACTGACCATAGACTGGAGCACCTGGAAACGCCTAGAGAGAACATATTTTTTCAGGTGTGGATAAGTGAAACTGTGGATGCCATTACAGTTGCGGGGTTTTTTTTAGTTCTTTTCCCATTTCCCAATATCTAGAATGCAATTCCAGCTACCAACTCCCAACTCCCATTTCAGTACAGTGGTGAATCTACTCTGGATTTTAGTAACAAGTCTGAAGGAATTACTGTAGTCATGATGGTGAGCCTGTCAGGAGGATAAGATCTAGCATCTTGGATAGATCCTTTAAAGTTCATACAAAAATCTAGAGTGGATTCACTTCCCTACTGATTTGGCATCTGATACGGCTAGAATGGTTACTTAACTTTTTCATTACTTCAAAATAAATCTGAATGCTACATGATACTGGGCCTGTAGACAAACATAGGGGTTGTAAAAAGAGCCCAATAGGGGCGGCTCTATGGAAGCGCTGGGTTGGGGACACGGCAACTGGATGCCATGCCACCAACCCGGTGGGAAAAGGAGCCGTGAAATGCAGCTCTTATTTCCGCCACTACAGTGGTGCAGCACTATGATGCCGCTCGTGCGCAGCGTTGTTTGGATGCTGCATACGAGGGATGTCATCATGGCGTGCACTGTCTGAATGCTCTGCCCTACCGCAGCCCTAGTACCGCTCCATGTCCTTTTCTTTTCTGCCTCATCAGTGCTCCCTAAACACCCCCCCCCCCCCATAGAGCTTGGGACAACACCAGAAGCTTGCACTTAACTAAATTGTTTCCTTCCCCAGCATTTAGTGAAGCTGCACCTCTGCAGTTATGAATTAACTTAAAGTTACAGTTATGCTGCAGAAGAAATGAAGTTATCATGTGTTATGTTACAGTAATAATGTAACTTAGTTATACCTTTGTAATGAGGGAAAGGAACTGATTATGTTAGTAGTTATTTATAATAAATTACTTCCAGACCCTGGCAGGGACAAGGGCATGGCATGAGGTCTTAGTAAATTATCTTATATGTATGGAATTGCATAATGGTGAATCATGCTGATCAAATTGATGGCTTTTGTTGGCTTTTCTCTATCTAGTCAACAATCCTGCATTGAAACACAGATGTGTATCTAATGAGATCTTACTCCTAAAATGTGTAAAACACTGCCTATCATATTTACGCATACATTTATATATTTTTATTTATTAGATTTATTTATATTTATATCCCGCCTTTCTCCCAAGGCTGGGACTCAGGGCAGCTACATTCTACAGTTTTTTGCTCCATTTTTGCTCTCCTTCCTGATAGGACAGAATTAGGAGATCTGTCTAAGACACGCAGTGACAAAAAGGTTCTGCTGGGTGCCACTAAAGAACACCAGCATTTTGCAACAGTTGTGTCTCCAGCAACAACAAACAACCAAAATGGGAAAGAGACAAGGAGTATTACCACTAAGAGCAAGCAAGGAACAAGGGAAGCTAAAGTTCTGGGGCGGCTACGGATTGTGTTATATATTTCATCTCAGATACATATTTTTAGCATTTGAGGTTCTGGCATTTGGGAGTTAACCACAGTGACAATTTCACATCGTAACTCATGCGGCCTGAAGTATTCATATTTCTACTGAAAAAGTCCCTCCACAGAACTCTCCAGAGCTGACAGATACAGCCAAACTGAACGCAATGTAAAGGCAGTTTAGCAGTTACATCAGTTACATCGTCTGGAGAACTGCCTGGATTTAATAAGCTAATTGCTTTCTACATATGGGAGGGGAGGAGATTTAAACCTTCTACTCATAAATTTTAGCCTCATAACATCTGAATGTTGGCAACTTGTTTTATTATTTGATAGTTACTGTACTGTTTTAATTTTGCAGCTACTATTGGTTACTTGTATTGCTGTGTAACTTCTGCTGTATTGCTTCTGCATGGAGTCATATTGCTGTAATAGGTTTCTGAAAATGAATAAGAGATAGACTGCATTGCTTAAACCAAGGCTGCACAACCTGCTGCTGAATTTCACTCTTGCCAGTTTCCCACTTACATTCATACTGTTTGTCTCTATCCTTGTTGCTGCCAGCAGCAGGGAGAGAGCAATCGGTATCAGGAGTGCAGGTTGAAAGGTGAACGAAACTACTCTGTACAGTGGTACCTCGGGATACGAATTACCCAGGTTACGAAATTTTCGGGATACGAAAAAATGCAATAGAAAATAATTGCTCCGGGTTACGAATGTTTTTTCGGGTTACGAAAAAACTTCGGCGCTATTTTAAATGGAGCCGCGGCAAAGCCGCGGCTTTTTCCCCATTAGCGCCTATGGCATTTCAGCTTACGAAGGCTTTTCGGGTTACGAAAGCGGCCGCGGAACGAATTAATTTCGTAACCCGAGGCACCACTGTAATTGTTTTTAAGATGGTCGTGGTGGTGGTGGTAGGGTTGGTTAATTTTGCCTACTTGAAGGTACCTACAAGGGGAAGGCAAATTACTTTTCTCATCCATTATCAATGAAACCTCCTTAAATATTAAGACTCTTACTAGCAGAATATCTACTTCGATGTGCCCACTCAGTATAACTTACTACCAAGTAAATCTGCATACTATACATTGCAGGCAGCCTTTATGTGTGTGTGTTGTGTGACTTTAAGTCATTTTTGACTTATGGCAACCCTAAGGTGACCCTATCATCGTTTTTTTGTTTTGGTTTTTTTTTGGTTTTTTTTTTGGCAGGTTTCTTCAGAGGGGGTTTGCCATTGCCATCCTCTGATTGTGAGAGAGTGTGACTTGCCCATTCTGACCCAGTAGGTTTGCATGGCCAAGCTGGGAATTGAATCCTGGTCTCCAGAGTCATAGTTCTACACTCAAACCACTACGCCATGCTGGTTCTCTTGTTATTCCTAGGAAGGCTCAATGGCAACACCTTCCCTAACTATTTCTTAGTGCTTAATCATTTAGTACACTCCTTATTGATACTAGAATCCAAAGACATAAATCAGTATGCAAAAGGATCTTGCATCACCTTTGAGACTGATAGAGGTTCGTACCATGAGCTTTTGTAAACTTGAGTCTACTTAGAATCATAGAATCGTAGAGTTGGAAGAGACCACAAGGGCCATCCAGTCCAACCCCCTGCCATGCAGGAACTTTCAATCAAAGCATCCCCGACAGATGGCCATCCAGCCTCTGTTTAAAGACCTCTAAGGAAGGAGACTCCACTACACTCCGAGGGAGTGTGTTCCACTGTTGAACAGCCCTTACTGTCAGGACGTTCCTCCTAATGTTGAGGTGGAATCTCTTTTTCTGTAGCTTGCATCCATTGTTCTGGGTCCTATTCTCTGGAGCAGCAGAAAACAAGCTTGCTCCCTCCTCAATATGACATCCCTTCAAATATTTAAACAGGGCTATCATATCACCTCTTAACCTTCTCTTCTCCAGGCATCTTCCTCAGATGCATTTGGTGGATTGGAAAGCCCAGGGTCAGACATATATACTGTAGCAGTGTGTATGTGAGAATGTCTAAGCAGCTGTTCCCAGCCTGTGCTCCAAGGAACCCTTAGGGCTCCGTATTCAGTTTCCATGTTCTCGGAGGCTGCTTTGGGAAATTTTCAATCTATGGCCTAATTCCCACTACATTTTAAACCAGTTTGCAAACCAGTTTGAAGTGGTTTAAATGACCCCTGTTCATACTTGAGCCAAATTGCTGAAGCAGTTTGGAAAGGGGGGGCATGAGCATTTAGCATGCTTCTTTTTAATGCTCATTTTTTTCCATGTCGTTTGCAATAAATTGATTCAGTGCAAGTGTGAACAGGATGCGGATCGGAATCGATTTTTTTATGATCAGATGATCATCCACTGAAGGGTCCCTTTGGAATCGAATCATTGGTCAATGTGAACGAGAAGTGGGTTATTTTACAACAAGAAAATGTGGTTGGGGCAAATGCAGTGTGAACCATGCTACACTGTCTAAACTTATTTATTTGTAAGTGGGAATGAGGCCTCTCCCATCTTCCTCCCCACACCCTCCCCCATAGAAATTTATTCTAAAAAGGGCTCTGCAAGTCAAAAAAGTTGGGGACCCCTAGTCTATAGGAATGAAAATCTATGTAGAGGTATGGACTGGATACAAGATGACATCCTTGCTTTGTTCCCCACTAACCAGACCATCATTAAAACTGAACTTGTTGCTGCATCTTCACACCAAAATTCCACACAATTTTGCATTCCTATAGACATTCTCACACACAGACTGCTATAAAGGTCTGCCCTTTTCACTACACCAAATGCATCTGAGGAAGTAGACTACAAAAGACTACAAAAGCTCATGCTACCAACTCCTCTATCTCTCAGTTTGTCTCAAAGGTGATACAAGATCCCTTTGCATACTACTGTACTCTTGATTGATAGTTCCTGAGAAGGTTCAACTACATAGGAATCTTGGTAGTCCAATTTTGCTAAATCGTATGAGGGAGGTCAGCTCCCCCAGCTTATCTTGGGGGAATCAAGCCCCCCTGCCCTCCATTCCAGAGTCCATGGGAGCAAGAGTGGCCATTGGTCTGAAAGGTGTTTCATGTTGATATGTTTGGGTGATGTGCCCCCCATCTGAGAGCACAGGCCACCAGTGTAGTGTAGAAAAGATTCTAGCAAGATATAAGATTTCCAGTATGAGTGTATGTTTATGTGTGTGCACCCACTTACATACAAATATATTTAGACCCCTATTCCCATGACAGTGTCACATATGATCCCCAGGACTTGAAAGGTTGTGCACCCTTTCCTTCAGATTACTTTGAAGCCAGCTCATTAGTTGAGACCAGCTGTTTGGATCAAACTGTATTCACACTGCGGGAGACAATACCTATTAAATCCAACTTTGGTTCATGTGTGCTTGGCAAGAGAAGTTATTCTTGATGCTTACGCTTTAAAGTAACTACTTGACTAACCTATATTAGCTTTATATCACTGTAATTGTAATGTCTCCCCCAAAGAATTCTGGGAAGAAAAGATGCAGAGAAGTTTATTAGCTCCACCACCCACCAGCTCCCTAGGAAAAGGAATTAACCTTAAGCCACTTAAAGTCTGTAATGCAGATGTGTTCTTTGAGGGCATTTCCAGATGGAGTGCTCCTCACACCAGCAGTTAGAAGGTACTTCACAGCCATCTCTTTCTCCCATTTTTTTTCCTGAGGTGAGGAAAAAGACAGAATACACAGTGGAAAAACAAAAGAAGGTTGCAGAAAGGTAGTGATGTTTGAAGCCCCTGTAAAATTCAGTGAATGAAGCAAGGTGATGACATTATAAAAACCTCATCTGAAACTACTTTGTGCATCTGAGAAAGAGTCTCTTTCTTATACCCTTCTTCTGTAAGGGAAGATCTAGTCTGTATGTATTTATGTATATTTTAGTGTTGTTGCTAACTTGGTTCTGTGGCTTTTCCCCCTCAATTGTTTTTGAAGTAGTTGCATGTTGTTTTTATATGAAATATGAAATAACTGCATGTTGTTTTTAAGGTTCACCTGAGAAACAGATCATAAAGCAACAAGGGCAAACAGTTCTTCACCAAAGTATCTTTTTCCCCCAGGTTCTCTCTCAGTACAAATGTATGCATGTTTACTCACAATTAAGCCCTATTCAGTTCGTTGGGATTTACTCCCAGGTGTGGGTTTGTGCACAGGATAGCAGTTTAAATCTAGTTTCTCCATTTCAAGCTAACCTTTGAAAAGATAATCTCTTCAATATTATGTATAGCTTTTTATGTCTTGGCAGAAAAATACTGATAACACATAACTAATACAAAGAGAGAGGGGGAAGGAGAAAAACGGAGGGATACTTAGATTTAAAGCCCTGGCAGTCCTCCACTATCATGAGGGCTAAGTGCCAACCCAGGTTGCAGTGCCAGAAAGCTTTCTCCGTACCTTTCTTAGCTCCATAGTCCTTGGACCTGACATTTCAGGATAGAGAGACTGTAAGGCAAGCTTTATTTGAATTGGTAATTCCTGACTCACTTGGCAGTTTACAAGTTGAGCTTTAGTCCCTTGGGTTCAATGAGATTAACATGCCAACACACAGTGATTTTCTTCTGAACAACTACAGAGTAAATGTACTATAAAATGTCAATATGCCAGTAGTAGCAAAATGGTGTAGCTGATGGAGTAGCAAGTATCTCTCCCTGATCTTTCCTTCCCTGTTTTGCATCCGAGAAGGAAAATATATTTTGAAAAAGGCACTCCAATTAATCATTCTTATTAAACATAGAGGAGAGAGAGTTTAAAATAAAAGTGCTTTTAACTTCATCATATAAGCAGCCAAACAGGAGTTCTGCCAGAAATGTCATGCTTGGGACTTAGATGATGTCATGGAGCTAACAAAAGAAAATGCAACATTAATGGCATGAACTACGCATTGTCTCATATAAAGTGCAGTTAGGTTTTTTCATTTGGTGTAAAAATCAGGCTTTGTGTGGTGTGTGATTATACTACTGGACAGAAGAACCTGCAGATTTTAGTCTATGAGTATTTCCCTCTACTATTGAAGAAGAATAAGGAACCATAATTGCAGTCCTGTAAGGGTTTACCTTACCTCTAAACATCACAGACACACACAATAAGAAGAAATGCACCATTGCCACAAATTTATGTTATTGCATTTGTAGTCCTCCTTTTTAGGTGATATGATGTAGCAGTTTGTGGAGCAAATTAAGAGTGGGAGAAGGTAAGCTCAGGCACCAGATGTTGGGTATCATTAAAGGGGGGGGGGGGGGAAATAATGAGTTAGAATCATAGAATCCTAGAGTTGGAAGAGACCCCAAGGGCCATCCAGCCCAGCCCCCTGCCATGCAGGAACTCTCAATCAAAGCATCCTTGACAGGTGGCCATCCAGTCTCTGCTTAAAGACCTCCAAGGAAGGAGACTCCACTATTCTCCAAGGAAGGAGTGTGTTATATGTTGTTATAATAAGCACTGAAGAGGTGCTTGAGGTATTATCTGTCTCTTCTGCCAAGGTGGCTTCTCTGGCAGGTATTATGCACCTTGATAAAGAGCAAGTTTCTTGAGATGACCCTGCAGTGTAGGCACTTGCATTAAAATTCTTCCTCTGGCACAAAAAGTGTTATACCATATCTCTGTTTTATGTACTTGTGGGTTGCTGTGAGTTTTAAATAGCAGAGGGGTGAAACAATTGTACTGTCTTAAACTCTTTTGAGGAAAAACAGAAAATACGTATAAAATAAGTAGTCATAATTGTAGAAGCAGAAACCTGCATACATTTATTTTTTGTTGAATGTGTGTTGTTCTCTCCTCCCCCCCCCCCCACAAAAAAAATCGTTCTCTCACAAGTCCCTTTTACCCTACTCATATAAAATATTAATGCAAAAATGTTCATTTGTTGTTTATCATATTCCACTATCATATTTTACGCATGCAGTGTGGAGAAATGGGCAGCACTGCTCAAGGGACAGTTGCACAAATATAGATGACACCGTTTTCAGCCTGTTTGACACTTAAAGAACCCGTTTTTTAGTCTAGTAGTCTGGCCATTTACAAGAGACAGTTTGTAAATGTTCCTGTCTAGGGTGGCTTACAGTTTAAAGTCTTAAGTGTTTGTATTCTTTTTCTTTCTTTCTCCTACCTGCATTTGATGTGGTATTTTTAATGGTACCTATGATTCCTTTTATCTGATTGTTGGCTGCTAGTTTTCCTTTTTATATTACCGGTTTGCTTCATTCTGCATTGTTGTTGTTATCTGCTGTCAAGTCAACTTGAATGAGAGATCTCTAAGGTATCTTGTTATCAACAGTCCTGCTCAGATCTAGTAAACTTGGGGCCTTGGCTTTCTTGATTGGCTCTGTCTGCCTGTAACATTGTTCATTGTGTATTATTATTTTGTTTAATGGACCCTATTTTTTGCTTTTATTGTGTTTTAATTAAAATGTATAAGCCCATCTTGAAACTTTTTTAAAATAAAAAATGGGGTATATTAAAAATAAATTAATTAATAATACTATCCTTTCACTGGCAAGGAAATACTTTTTTACTCAGCCAGGTGTGAAATAGCATGCAAGATAGTCTGCTGTTAAAATGGTTGTGTGCAGATTTTCTTTTACTTCATGGTATTATTTATTGTGAGCTTTAAAAATTATTAATATTTATGTGATGTTTTTAAAATCAAAACTTGGCTTTTAATCTTTTATTCTTTAATCTTTATTTTATTATTGTTAGCTACCCTGGGTGTTCTTTGGGGTGGAAATATGACATGTAAATACATGAAGTAAATGTGTGCTTATTCAGAATCAAATCATCAAATTCCTCAGCAGAGAAAAGTACAGTACAGTATATAGGAGCTTAATGTCAGCGAAATGTGTTGCTTTGCTGATCCTTTTCTCCACACACCAAGGCTCTTCCTCAGCCCAGCAGATGGACTCAGGCCCAGAGAGAGATGAGAAATTTTATTTTTTGAACTGCAACTCTCAATATCTTTCAGACAGTATGGAACTTGTAGTCCAAAAAGATAACCTTCCCCAAGCTGTGTCAGCTGTGAATTAAAGAGACCTTGCTATGGCATGTCGTTCCATTCCCTCCTTTAGCTCTTAAGGAGAACTCTTTTAATTTATTTAACTTTGCCAAAGGGGATAGAATGGTGATGGAAACAGGTGTTAAGATTGTTGGTTCTCCTTCTCTTCACCTTCCCATCATGGGACCATATTTGCTTTTGTAATTTTGGTGGAGTAGGGAGGGGGGAGGCCAAAGGAACAAGACTGACATACAAAAGAGGTTGTTGGATTACTTCCTAAGGAGTTTTCCTCCCTGTGCAAATAGCGGCTACAGAGAAGCTATTTTAAACATAATCATTGCTAGGGAGAGAAAATGCATGCTGGGACTTTGGACGTTGTTGGCTTTGCCCCTTCCATGGTAGCTGCTATTTATTTCTTCTTCTTTTTTTCCTGGAGGTAACCTTTTAGGTTTGACTATATTTAGTTTTTACTGTATTCAGTGTGGGCTGAAAGCCTGCCAGGCTGGTGCAGGCACTTGTCTTATATCTCAAAATGCAAAAACACATTTAATGTCACAGTTACTTCAGGGATGCTGTAATAATTACTAAGCCATGACTGGTTTCTGGGGAAGGTGAGCTGTGTGTCCTTCTTTCTCATTGGCAGATTTCAGCCACCACTTCCCTTTTCTCTCTAAAAGCCCAAAGATGCTAAAAAATAAACAGTCCGAGAGAGAAAACAAACAACAGGAACAACTTTTATACTGAGACATCTGCTCTGCTAGCACATGGTGTGGGACAGCAGTGAATTTTTGGAGATCAGATTTCTTTGTGCCATATGATATGGTGGAGGGTGCAGTCCTGTTCCTGGTGTTAAGGTTCAGTTACCAGTCTGGTTGGTAACTGGAGGTGAAATACAAGGGACGTGCCATTTTATCTTTCACAAGCATGTCTTGGGCCATCTCTCCTACCAGCCAGAACAAATATAATGGGCAAAGCAAGTTCTTGTTCTCTTAAGTACATAGGTATAGATAAGTGGATCCTAGTGTCTTGAAAAGTGAAAAGACCAGACTCTCCTGAAGTTTTCAGAAACACAAAGTGAGACCTCACATCTACATTGAAAGAAAAGGCTTCTTAGAGCACTGCTTCTCAGGCTATCTGATCTGTGGGACTGGCAATTACTGTACATACTTTGTTCCAGTGTGCCAAGGACCAGCATTAAATTTGTACAATTTACATTCAGTATCGTTTGAGTACAATTCTTGCTTTCTTTCTTGGAAACCTTCCAGGGACCAGCACTCAACAGCTCAGGGACCAGCACTAATCCAGGGACAATCACTTTGAACAGCACTGCTGTAGAGGAATATAATGGCAAAAAGGAAATATAGGCCCAGTACATACAGGTGGGAAGCGACGTCCTGGCGGGGATTCTAGGGTTAGGGAGCATGAACCCTAGTCCTTCCGACTCCTGAACCATAGTCCATACGGACACCGCCATCATGGCAGCCTCCCATCCACACAGAGGCCGCCATAATGATGCAAGCGCAATGCAGCATCCGCACATCACCGCTTTGCGCTTGTGTCATCGACACACACCTTGGCAGTGTCGCCGAAAGGAGCTGCATTTCGCAGCTCCTTTTGGGAGCAGATCATTGTCGCAACCATGCACTTGCCACAGCAACGTTCCATGGCAGAAGGGGGCGGCGTCTCACCATCCCTGCCTGCCTGTCTGTACTGGGTCATAGGAAGGGTGTTTGAAAATGAACAAGTAGCGAAAACATGCTAACTTGAGCTAAACAATTGAAGATAAATATGCAAAGGGATCTTGCAGCACCTTTTAGACTCTGTGAAAGATGTAGCATGAGTTTTCGTAGACTTCCTCAGATATATGGATCTGACATCTGAGGAAGCAGACTGTCTATGAAGGCTTATGCTACAACTTCTTGTGCACAGTTAGTCTCGACTGCAAGATCCCTTTGTATACAGTGGACCCTTGTTATACGCTGGGGTTTGGTTCCAAGGTCCCCCATGTATAACAAAATCCGTGTATGCTCAAGCCCCATTAAATATAATGACATAGCAAAATGGTGTCCCTTATAAAAAATGGAAAATCAAGGTTTGATATTTGAAATTTATACTTTTTGTGAACATTTTCAAACCGTGTATGCTTGAATCGTGTATGTATAAGAAGGGCTGACTGTACTGATATTGACTAACATGGCTATGTCTCTAAGGCCCTGGGGCTGAAAGTAGGGCTAGATAGGACTGGGCATCCACATGTGCCCAGCCATACCTTCGCCGCCCGTGTGCCATGTTGGCATCCACCCATCCATACAGGGTGCACCATGATGACGCAAAGGCGTCGGAGCACCCAAATGGCGCTCCATGGAAGGGGCAACGTCATGGCACGTGAGTGCCATAATCATGCCCCTTCCAGGAAGCTGCTCTCAGTAGCTTCTTTTTGCTCCCAAGAGGGAGCGGACTGGACTGTTGGGTGTGAGGTTGCTGCTTCAACGATCTAGGGCAGAAAGGGGCAGCGTCTTGCAGCCCCTTCCTGCCCATCTGTCGAGCCCCTAAATTGAAGATAAAGCACAACACAGGTTATCTGCAGAATTACTGGCAGAAGATATCTTTACATGATAAGAGGAGATGACAAAGTAATCAGAGAGACAAAGTACTGGAGTAGTGCTCCGCAGTGCTATCTGATGTGGGAAAATGGCATTTTTGTGCTAATTCTCTAGAATACCATAATCCCATTGGCTACAACTCTTTCTCTCTTGCCTGGAAACTCAGTTTAGACCAGCAACCAATGACTTATGGACCATTGCTGTGAGTAGCACTGAACCAGAGAACCATTTTCCTTCCCTTAAAAAAAAAAAATACTGCCCAGTGTGGGCAGGATTGACTGATGCTCAACATGTTCCACTAGCAAACAAACGTGTGATGTGTAAGAAAGAAGTTGGCAGCATCAGCTTTCATAGATTAGTCCATAAAAGTGCGTGTTGCCCACATCTTTCTTTCAGTTAGAGAATCCTACGAATTGTAGCTTATTGTGGCACCAGAGGTCTCTAACAGAAAAGGCTAAATACCTCACAAAGCTAGAGTTCCCAGTGCAGTTAAAGCGGTCTTAAACTGGATTGTTTCTGCAGTTTGTTTTTGACTATTGTTTTCTTTTCTCTTAATTTATATTTGAAGTCATGAAGTTCTGGCAATAAAAATAGGTTCTTCAACTAATTTCCCATCTCAAATTAAGCTTATTTATGTGTTCCTTCATAGCTTTGCAAAAACTGAAATCCAGAGTGGGGATATTTAGAGAGATTGTGTTACATATGACTATAATTAGGTTTATAACCTAATTTTTGTAAATAATAAATGATAATAATGGAGATACTGTACTATATAATTGCTGAAGGATCTAGAATTTTATCAGTAAGTTTAATTTTGTTCATGTGAGACTCGGTTGAGACCAAGGTTTTCTGTCCCATTGCAAGTGATAAGTCTTGCTTACCTTAAATCTCTTAAACACATAAACATTGTTGGTAGTCATGGTGGTTAGTCAAGAAAAAAAATTCAAAACTCCACAGTATTTTAGTAGGTCTTATTTAATACTTATGAATTAGCAAGCAAGCAGAACTATTTTCCAACCTTGATATTAACCAAAGCCACAAAAATATTAACCTGGATATTAAAAGAGAGAGCAGCGAGAATCCCCAAAGTCCTCAGTTTGCTATAGTCTGAAAATGTGATGCAAGAGATAATATGTAGATGTTAAATAAATTAAAGCTAATTAATTAAGATTAGTTTCAGACAACCCATTTTTGCTTGGATTGACTTTTTATCTAGCACATCACCTTTAATTTATTTCCATCCTGAGTAATGTATTGTTTGTTTTAAAAATTCATAGCCTGCCATTTAATCAAATGCTTATCAAAGGAGCTTATCAAAGGAGCATACAAGCAACAAATTGTAAGAACACCAAAAAAACCCTGAACCATAAAACACACATACAACAGCTTTCTCGATCCCCTGAGCCAACTGGCAGTTGGAGGCAGATATATCTTATCCTTTGGTACCCAATGTACATGTTTGGGCCATGACTGTACTACTTTGTTTCTCCTGACCTTCTCTCTCTACTGTTTACCAAAGACATTTTCTCTGTAGTAATGAACATATGTGCACGCACGCGCGCGCACACACATACACACACACACCTGTGTGTGCATCTGTCAACTACAGAGATGTTCCATGCAGGAGATAAAGTGGATTCTGGTGTACAAAAGTGTATGCAACAATAAATCTGTTAGCGGTTAAGTTGTCCCATGACTCCTTTTTGGTTTTACTATGACAGACTAACAACTATCCCTCTGAAATCCAAAATGTGCTTGTTGGTTTAAAGGCCAGGATTGTGGATTTCTTTACAATGAAGCACTACTCTCGCATCTGTTTGGTCTATATGTTTGTCTACATGAAGATTCTCTTTGAACTGTGCTTTGCAGAGCCTGTGAACATTACTGTTTTGGACTACAACTCTTGAATCCCCCAGCCAGAGTTTGTAGGGGGGGGGGAGGAACTTTCCCACATTCTGGCTTTTTGTGTGCACTTAATGTTGCTAGATGGAGTCAGAACTTCCTGCTACTCTGTTCAACAGCGTGAGTCATTGTTAATATCATTTATCTATTTATTTATTTGTTTGTTCAATTGATTTTCTTGTACTTTTCATCTATAAGCTGTTGCTAGGTGGCATATGTGCTGGCATTGCATATCCTGGTCCCACAGGCACTCTCCCTTCAATGGTCTGTGATGTTGCGAAGGTGTTTTTACAGCAAAATGTGGTGAAAAGAGAAAGATATTTTTAGGCTGTGGCTATTCAAGGAGGAAGGCTGCATCTGGTAGCTGATTTCTTTTGTTTTCTTTTTTAAAATCAAGCCACAGAGCCTTTCTGTGATGAAGTCAGAATTTGGAATGGCTAGAGGCCAAAGACAGACAGAAGTTGGCTCTCTGCTTATCCTACCTCTAGATTTGGCAGCCCCATTACTCTAAAAAAAAACAACAGTTGATGGGGAACACAGTTGGGTGGATGCTGTTCCCCTCTTAGCCTCCTTGCCAGTCTGCCAAGGGCCTTTGGTTGAGACCACTGGGGGAAAGAGAATTCTGGACTAGATAGACCTTTGGCTTGATCCAGCAGATTTCTTCTTTTGTTCCTGTTTTTTCTTCTCCTCTCAGAAGGAGCCAAGTTAAACTTTCCTGACTCCCCTGATAGTTTCATATAACAATTTCTGCCCTACTCTACTTTATGATGACAGGCCCTGCTGTACTATCGTGTAGACTTCTACCTTGCAAATCAAACTAACTCCTACCCTAGGGTAGGATGATTGTTGGTATGAGAGAGAGCAGAGCAATATCAAGGTAATAGCAAGCTTTCATTTCTGGATATATGACCTAAATACCCTAAAGGCACCAGATGCTCTCTTGGAAGCTAAGCAGGGTCAGCTCTGGTTAGTACTTGGATGGGAAACCACCAACAAATAACAGGTACTTTCGCAGGAACTGGCATAACCACCTCTGAATATTCCTTGCCTATGAAAACCCTATGAAATTAATGAGGTCGCCATGTCACCAAGTGACAAATATACACAGACCTATCCTCTACACAGGTGATCAATTCCAGCAAGGAAAAGCATATATTTTTATCTGACCCCAATAGAGCTACTTCAATCTACACTGTATGCTGAACATATCATATATAAAGGAGGATTAGACTTGGAAGAAGGAGGCATGAAAATTGGAGGAACATCTACAATTTAAGATATGCAGATGACACCATATTACTAGCAGAAAATAATAAAGACTTGGAAGGATTGCTGGAAAAAGTCAAGGAAGGAAATGCAAAGGCAGGTGTACCTTAAGAAAACAAAATCTGAACCTTAAGAAAACAAAAAAACATAACCACAGATGATTTACATAACTTTAACACTGGAATTGTTCAAGACCTTGGCTCAGTCATTAATCAGAATGGAAACTATAATCTAGATATCAGAAGAAGACTGGATAGGCAAGAAAACTAATAGAAAAAACATCAGCTCCTTTGACATATTGTTCTGGAGAAGAATTCTATGGATACCATGGACTACTAAAAGGACAAATCACTGGGTCATAAAATAAATGAACTCTCCCTAGAAGCCAAGGTGACTAAACAAAGTACAAGGTGACTGTTGTACTTTGGCCATGCCATGAGAAAAGATGATTCACTAGAAAGGACAAGAATGCTTGTTAAAGCAGAAGGCAGTAAGAAAATAGAAAGACCACATTCCAGATGGATAGACACAATCAAGGAAGCCACAGACCTAAGTCTACAAGACCTGAGCAGGGCTCCTGAAGATAGGGTGACTTGGAAGTCTCATTCATAGGGCCACCATAAGTCAAAGTCGACTGGACAGCAATGAACAACAACAAATGCCTTTTTTGCCTTACATCTGGTAAAGACTATGTCCTACTTACATATGAAAAGAATATCTTTTAAATTTTCCATTGGTCCAACAGGTTGCAGTTTAGTGTTCACACACCAGCATTCCTCTTGATGGCTGACCTACATCTCTGGAATGAATTCTGACATGCTTTGCAGGCAGTAGAAAGTCCTGGAGAGATGATAGGACTCGAGGACATGGACACCTGGTGAGCTTTGTAATGTCTATCGTAAGTCTTCTGATTATGGGCAGCCTTGATTATATATCCTGTACATCACTTGATTTAAAACTAAGCTATATAATGAATAGCAACTGCTGTAGGCTATATTTCAGATGAAGGAACTGGCAAAACCAACTGAGTATCCCCCACCTAAGAAAACCCTGTGAGGTTCATGTAGTCACCACAAATTAATTGGTAACATGAAAGTGTGGACACATACCCACATACATATATAAAATTATAAATCATAGTAATGTTAGCACAGAGCAGGAAGGATTGCTGAACATACAAGAGAAGGCCAGTTCTCCTATATCTCTTATGAATGTTATGATGTTAGTCAGATCTTAATATCTGGGACTGACCCTAGCATTTGGTAAGCAAAGTAAGCATTTGGATGCTGTTTAAGAGACAGCACATTGGTGATGGTGTAGATGACAATGGTAATTTATTGTAAATTTTTCTTTCCCATCATGTACTTAAGAATCAGTGCCTGGTACCATTAATATCTTAATTATTAATTATTATTGATTGTTCAATTTACATTTATTATTTTAATGGTGTGTGTTGCTGCTTTTAACTATATGTAGTCCTGAGAGATTTTATTACCATGCATTGCGTCAGGCATTTTTAAGAAGAGGTGGATTAAAAGAAATGAAGTAAACTGCAAGCACAAATTTATGAATATTATTTAATTTCCCTGGACTGCATTATTCGTGCTACTGTTGTTACAACTAGTACTGCCATTGTTCAGCTTTGTATGCTATTCTGCTTTCCATGCACAATGCTTTACTAACTACAGGAGGCCAGGTGTCCCTGAACTACGGTACTTAGGAGGCATAATTAAATTCAAGAGATGGGGTGGAGGGAATAACCAAACAACGGCCTGTTACAGACAGGCCAAAATAAAGCTGCTTCGAGTCACTTTGGAGGAATGGTATTTCAATGATGCATGCGTCCTAAGAGTCCAAAAGCCGCACCAAAGCTGCACTCCAGTCCTTAGAACTGGAATGTGCCTTTGGTGCGGCTTTTGGACTCTTAGAACGCATACATCATTGAAATACCATACCTCTAAAGTGACTCGAAGCAGCTTTATTTTGGCCTGTCTGTAACAGGCCAACAATAGCTAAGCAAGTCTGAAGAATTGGAATGTATCTAGAGGAAGGAGATAAAGATGGTTGAATACACTGATAATATCCAAGTGTACTGAAGATTTGTGGGACTTGTTTAGACTAGCGAGAACAATTAAAAGGTACAAGTGAGCATAGGGTTCAAATCCCTGTTCAGCCACAGAAACCCACTGTGCGACTTGAAAACACACAGCAACAATTATTGCCAATTACAAAGTACAATCAGCCCTTGCCTTACGCGGGGGATCCGGAACCCCCCCCCCCCGCATAAGGCAAATTCCGCCTGTGCTCAAGCCCTATTAGAAACAATGGGGCTTGGGCGCGACGGCACTCCCCGTGCCCCGCACACTCCCCACAGCTTGAGTGCGTATGCTCAAGACTGTGCAAAGTGCGCCCACGTATAACGTGGGCACACTGTATATAGACTTTCTGTCAAGAACTGCCTTTTCTCCCCAGAGTTCAGTAAACAAGTCTTCTGTATTGCAAACAGTAAAACTATATTTCAGAAAATCCATAGGTGTTAGCAGAAAGACATCTGCAGGCAGAGGTGCCATCATCCACCAACATTGGCATAACATTAACAATGTCCCATCCCAAACTTTCATGAACTCCTTCATAATTCATTTACTAATTAAAGCATACCAACCCTATCTTCCATGCCAGCCCCATTTGCCCTGCCCCAGCCCTGTCTTGGTCTCATCTTTACATTCTGTTTCCCACCAACAGACTCTGAGAAAATTCCTCCTCAAAACATCCACACATTCCTGTATCAGGCCATAAGCATCTCTTTGAACCACCACCAATCATTTCCACTAGTACTATATGTCCCATCATTCTCATCCTATCCTAATATGCTTTAACATTCCTACAACTCTTCTAATGCAACAACAAGTTTATTGATTAGTCTTCTGACCGTATCAAGGAACACACAGTACTGAATGCAAAGTACAAAATACAACTCTTCTATATATCTAAAACATTAAACATGCTATATATTACAACCATCTTATGACAGAATGTGCCAGATTCTGACACTTTCACATAGATCAGTGATGGCGAACCTATGGCACGCGTGCCAAAGGTGGCACTCAGAGCCCTCTCTGTGGGCACACATGCTGACGCCCTAGCACAGAGTTTGTTACTAGAAAGCCAGAGGGACATGGCACTTTGCAATAAATAAGTGGGTTTTGGGTTGCAGTTTGGGCACTGGGTCTCTAAAAGGTTCACCATCACTGACATAGATGATAGAACAGCTAGCTTGGATTTGATGTAATGGTTTTAATTTGTATAATTTTAATGTTTTTATTGAAGTTTTATTTATGTATTGCAATTTTTAGTCTGTATTTGGTAGTTTGTAATTGCAATTTCTATACGTACACCGCTTTGATCACTGCGGAAAAGCGGTTTATAAATAAAACTTATTATTATTATTATTATTATTATTATTATTATTATTATTATTAAATGTATTTTCTGTAGGACCAGAACCAAGAGTTTGAAGGGATGTCATATTGAAGAGGGAGCAAGCTTGTTTTCTGCTGCTCCAGAGAACAGGACCCGGAACAATGGATGCAAGCTGCAGGAAAAGAGATTCCACCTGAACATTAGGAGGAACTTCCTGACAGTGAGGGCTGTTCGACAATGGAATGCACTCCCTCGGAGGGTGATAGAGTCTCCTTCCTTGGAGGTCTTTAAACAGAGGCTGGATGGCCATCTGTCAGGGATGCTTTGATTTGGATTTCCTGCATGGCAGGGGGTTGGACTGGATGGCCCTAGTGGTCTCTTCCAACTCTATGATTCTATGATTCTAGTTCAGCTTACAAGAAAGGTTGTTTCAGATAAACATTAGAAAGAAATTCTGGCAATGTGAACTGTTTGACAAATGAAGTCCCAACTCTGTGATACAGCCTGGTAAGAATACAACTTGTCTCTGGGGAAAAAATATCCCAGAATGAGTAGCCCAAAAGTGAGTCATTGCCACCATAGCAGGTAGGCACTAGATATCTACCTGTATTGCACAGACTACGCATACTCCTACCAGATTTTCTATAAAAAATGGGCTTGTAAACAGGCAGTAGTTGAAACTGGTATCAAAGAGGCATGTTGCATGCCCTTATCACACACACATTCTTTTAACTTGCTGTTGTTTCCATTCAGATGGATCCATGACAAGCCTTTTGAACCATTAGAAGAAGCCTTCAAATTCTGTTCACAGGGGTGGTATTGAGATGATTATTTAGGACAGTGCCTCTAACCTTCTTCCATGAGAACTCTGAAAAAACAATTGCTTCCAGTTTTACCTGTAGCTCTCAGATTTCACCCATATAGTATTCAAAATGTTCTGGCTTTGGTAATCAATGCACAGAGGGCAACTTAAATGCAGAACACACTTTATTGGGAGATGTAAAGTTTATTTTCATTCCATACAGATGGCTATTTTAAGATCCTGCCCCCACTCCCATAACTGAGCACATTTAATCCTTAAAAGGATAAATCTATCTGAATAACATAAAACTCATCAAGGAATCATTGTTTTGGATAGTTTAATCTGAAGAGTATCCCATTTGGACACTTTAATCTAAAGTGTCCCATTTGGCACAGTCTGGATACTTTCTGCTGAGTGCGATGAAATTTCTAAGACTCTCTGAGAGCTGGAACTCTGAAGAGAAGACTAAGATCTGTATAAGCTGAATAAGCTTTGCGATCTCATCCTCACCATCCTCCACCCCACCCACATCAACCACAAGCTACACTCTTGATATGAACCATGTGTTTCAATTATTGAAAACAATACAGATCACGTCTGTGTCAACAAGAAGAATGTTGCTTTATACTACTTCAATTACGGCAAAAACAGAACCAGTTCCAAAGTTGGCAGAGCACCTTTTAATGCAGAAATAAACTAGGTGTCACCGGGCAGGTGGCCAAGCAATGGCTGGTTAACATCATCAGTGTGTGTTTGCTTTATCCTAATCTGACCTGTTTTACAACATTTGGGGAGCTTAAGCAGTGTCTTGTGCCTGGAGCAGCCTGTGCTATCCTGGCCCCGGTGTTATCTGAATAAGTTGAAATGTACTGACATAGGCTCCAGGCCAGGATATAGCGTGTAGGGAACTGAAAACTTGAGGAAACAAACGCTGCATCAGCTTTGCACGGTGGAAGCAATGTGTGCAGCGAGTGCCAGTGAACTTGATCCAACTGGCATGAAGGGGAATGCTGGTCACACAGATCCGTGAAGAGTTCCGCATGTGCTGGACTGGCTGCGTGATTGTTTTAGCATAAGCCCAACTCAACTCACAGTTATTAAATAGGTTCTTCAGAGATTCTTAGCTGGGGGGGCGGCATTGGCTGCACGGAGGGAAGCAGCTATGGGCTGACTTCTGAAAAAGAGACAAATGGTGGAGGTCTTTGTGAGGAGTAGTGTTATACTAGGGATGAAGTGGCTTGTGGTTAAGATACCAATTTTGACAATCAGAAGGTTGGCAGTTCGAGGCCTGAGTGCTGCATGATGGGGTGAGCTCCTGTCACTAGTCCCAGCTTCTGCCAGCCTAGCAGTTTGAAAGCATGCAAATGCAAGTAGATAAACAGTTACAGCTTTGGTGGGAATGTAACAGTGTTCTGTACTGTCATGCTGGCTACATGACCACCAGAGCAGTGCTTGGACCAATGCTGGCTCTTCGGCTTAGTAACAGAGATGAGCACCGCCCCCTACAATCAGTTACAACTAGATATTCATGTCAAGGGAAAACATTTACCCTTATCTTTAGTGTTATACTGGCACAGTATCCATCTGTCCCAGTTTGGCAGGGTCAGATTTGATTAATCCTGTGCTGTCCCACTTTTTGAGTTGCTTTTAAAATCTCAGTTTCTCTCTCCACCTCCCATTTCCCCTCTTTGTACTCACCTTACTTCTATTGGTGCAAACTGAGTTCAAATTATAAAAGCAGTTTGCATTCAATTAGTATAGTGGGGGAGAGGCAGGATCTTGCATTCCCAGTAGACTCAGGCAAAAGCAAATTGCTGAAGAGTCTCCTAGCTTGTCTGTTCTTCCTCATGTATAACCTCTGCAATCTTGACCACACTCTGTGATGCTTGGCCACACATGACCTGGTTTTCATCTTTGAAATCTGGGAGGGTATGTAATGGGAGCCAATGTTGGTGCAGTGGTTTAAGTGCTGGATTAGGACACAGGGAATCAGAATCATAGAGTTGCAAAGCACCCCAAGGGCCATTCAGTCCAACCCTCTGCCATGCAGGAATACATGGCTACTTGGGTTTTTGTTTTGTTTTTTGGATCCCCCTTGGGAATATGACTAAGGGGAACTGTACTTGCACTTGAAAGTGTACCAGTGCACCACTAGTGAGGAGTGAGGTGCCACTAAGCTGGTATTACCATGCCTTTTCACTCCCTTGGTTTTGCTTCTTTTATGTAGTCTATTATGTAGAAATTAAACAGGTAAAGTTCTCTTCATCATTTTCTCTTTCTGCGCTGTTCCAATCATCTGTGAGAAGAACAGAAAAAGGATATGGAAGAGGACATTACAATGGTATTTGTAGTCATGTGAATGTTTTAAAATGAGGCTTGTAGGGCTAGGATTCGTGGACAGCCTAACTGTAACTTAGAAGGAGAACCGTTGGCTTTATATAGCACTCTCTTGTTCTCCCCTAGTCTCTTTAATTTTGCACGCTCTGCTTATACTATGTTAAATATATATCTTCCAGTGGCTATGTTTAGACTCTTTTCTTGTTAACTCTGTGGGAAACAGACAACAAACATTATAGAGCTGTAAGGCTTACCATTGCAGAATTGGCCCCTATGTAATCTTGCATCCTGCACATTGGGAAGTGTCAGCATTTTCAGGGTTAATAAGCGATCTGCCACAAATGAGAACGTGCTCAGAATGCCAACAGTCACGGGACATTTAAACCTGCCCTTCGTCTTGACCTAAATCCATTTGTGTAAATATTCAACTTGTAAACTGAAGGCAATAATGCTGTAAATGTCAGAGGCAGAGGCAGTAAATTGCAAAGGAGGGGATTGTGCAAAACCTATATTTCTGACCATTCCCACCCTGTTAAATCTATTTGGGAGGGTGAAAAATGTATGGAACCACCAGGATCAACACCTAAAACAGAAATAAGAGAAAGCACTAGAATCAGTAGGTCTCAGGGTGCCTCCAGAATTAATGGTTCTTGGCTCTTCCAGTCAAAGCATATTGTCTTTTTATTGACGCTATTTTGTTTACTCCTACTTCACTGATTCTTTTGGAGTAAGAAAAAATATGTCAGAAGTGGTAGGAAAACTTGAGAGAGCAACACATCTAAACCCCTCTGTAAAATCTCACAACTGAGAAGGGGCTCTGTTTATGTCTATATGCCTTCAAGTCACTTGTTGTCTTATGGCGACCCCATGAATTTCATATCGTTTTCTTAGGAATACAGAGGTGGTTTTGACAGTTCCTCTTCTGATTTTTCTTCTGAAATATAGCCTAACACTGGTATGCCAGTGGGCTGGTTGAGGGCAAACAAATTGAAGCTTAATCTAGACAAGACAAAGGTGCTCCTGGTCAGTCAGAAGACAGATCCAGGAATAGGGATTCAACCTGTGTTAGATGGGATTACATTTCCCCTGAAAACTCAAGTTCATAGTTTGGGGGTAATTCTGGATTCAGCGCTGAGCCTGGAAGCTCAGGTATCAGCAGTGACCAGGAGTGTCTTTGCACAGCTAAAACTCATGTACCAACGGTGCCTGTTCCTGGAAAAGTCTGACCTGGCCATGGTGATACATGCCTTGGTTACATCCCGTTTGGATTACTGTAATGTGCTCTACATGGGGCTGCCTTTGAAAAGTGCTCAATGCAAGTGGTTCAAAGAGCTGCAGCCATGCTATTGACTGGAGCTGGTTACAGTAACATACAACTCCCTTGTTCCAACAGCTCCATTAGCTGCCAGTCTGTTTCCAGGCACAATTCAAAGTGCTGGTTTTGATCTATAAAGCCCTATACAGCTTAGGTTCAGGCTATTTGAAGGACCGTATCTCCCTGTATGAGTCCCCCAGAATATTTAGGTCATTGGGAGAGGCCCTTCTCTCTGCTCCATCACCCTCCCAGGTGGGAACAGTAGAGAGGACCTTCTCAGTGGCTGCTTGCAAGTTCTGGAACTCCCTCCCTAGGGAGGCCAGGATGGCTCCATCCCTGCTGCCCTTCCGGCGGCAGGTAAAGATGTTTTTATGCCACCAGGCTTTCACATGACATTGATGCTGTTTTGTTTGTGGTTTTATTTTAAAGAATTTTAAACTTTAAATTTTAATAATGTAATTTATTAAAAAAATTAAATTGTTTTTTAAACTTGTATTTTGCATGTTTTATAGTGTTTTAACTTGGACTGTTTTAGATTTGTTAGCCGCCTTGAGTCCCTGTACTGGGAGGAAGACAGAATATAAATAATAATAATAATAATAATAATAATAATACCATATAACCCTTTCTAAGCACCTTTGTTGTAGTTATGTGCCTTCTTGTTGACTCAGACTTATGTTGATCCTATCACAGGGTTTTCTTGGCAAGATTCATTCAGAGGAGGATTACAATTGTCTTCCCCTTAAGGTGAGGGAGCATGACCTTAAATGAGGGAGCATGAGGCTACCGAATGAGTTTCCATGGCTAAGCAGGAATTCAAACCCTTGGATCCCAGAGTCTTGATCCACTACCATGCTGGCTCCCAGTATCTTGGATAACATCTTTAGTTCCAAGTAAACCTTCTTAGAATTGGAGTATTGAGGCAGTCCTTTCAATCATCACCTTTGCTTGAAGCATTAAGAAATAAAGCCTAGAAAAAGAGACTACATTTATATGCAGTATTTACATTGATAAAGAGCCAAGTCTTAAATATATATTTAATGCAAAAAAGATTGAACAGGCTTCATAGTATGGCTGAAAGTAGGCTTAACTCTTCTCATTGTGTGCATGTTCTTCCAAGTCTCCTGTCGTCCTATGGCAACCCTGTGAATTTCATAGGGTTTTCTTAGGCAAGGGGCACTCAGAGATGGTTTTGCCAGTTAGTCTCCAGAAATCCTGCATCTGGGCATCTCCTACTCAGCTTATTGTCAATGGAGCTCTCTTGTGTTCTCTCTCATAACATGGAGGTAGAGCATTTTTGTTGTTGTTGTTGCTGTGTGTATTCAAGTAATTTCTGACTTACAGTGTGTTTGTGTACACCTTCAATTCACCTGTCGACTTATGGAATTTCATAGGGTTTTCTTAGGCAAGGAATAATACTCAGAGGTGCTTTTGGCAGCTCCTTCCTCTAAAATATAGCACGTAGTATTTGTTAGTGGTCTTCCATCCAAATATTAACAAGAGTTGATCCTGCTTAGCTTCCAAGAGCAGAGAGAATCTAGTACTTTTAGAGTATTTGGTTTCTTTTGGTGACATTAAGACATTACAGAGTTTTCTTGGATAGATTTGTTTAGAGGAGCTTTGTCATTTCCTTCTTCTGAGGCTGAGAGAGTGTGACTTGCCCAAGGCCACCGAATGAGTTCCATGGCTGAGTGGGGATTTGAACTCTGGTTTCTTGGAGTCCTAGTCCAACACTGAAACCATCAAAGCATGCTGGGCCAAGTACAGCATAGTACAATACTGTACAGTCCATGTCAGTAATGTGCTGTACATCTCACTTTTCCTGGTGTATACGGTAAATCACTGAATGGTAAGATGCCAAACATATAATGAAGCAGAGAAGGCAAAAAGACATATCATAACCCAGTTCGTTCCGTGGCTAACATGAAAATCAGTTGATGTTTCACAAAGAACTCTATTTGAGCTATCAGCTCAGATATTTTGAGGAATTTCAGTGGCTGCCCCTAGGCTCTAGAATTGTTTCCCCAAGGAGCCTAGAATGGCCTCCTCTATGCTCTTCTTCTAATCTATGGGCTGGTAAAGACTTTTCTATTCCAACAGGCATTTTGAGAACTGTATGTTTTAATGAAAGGGGTTTAATGATGCTGCTGTGCTGTTTCTGTTATTTTAACTGTATTTTTAAAAAACTACTTTTACAATCATTTTTGACTGTATCCTTTAAATGTTGTTGGTAGTTTAATTTTGATCTTTTGTATCAAAAAATGAGGCACACATAAGGATAATATTAATACTAATACCAACATGAGCATTCTTTTCAGCCAAGAGACTTTTACCAATATACACACACGTAGAAATTGGGTTAAATTAATGCAAGCCAGCATGGTGTAGTGGTTTGAATACTGGACTATGACGAAACCAGGATTCAGTTCCCAGCCTGGGCAAGTCACACACTCTCATCTTTGGAGGATGGCAATGTAAAAACCCCTCTGAACAAATTTTGCCAAGAAAACACCATGATATGTTTGCCTGACGGTTGTCATAAATTGAAAATGACTTTAAGGCACACAAGGACAACAAGAACAATGTAGCAGATTGGTGTGGATTCTGGTCATCAAGGCTGGTGCTATGCTGGGCAGCCACAGGCAGGAGGCTTTGGGTATCATAAAAATAAAGTGTTAGTTATTTAATGTGTTGTTCTGATTTTACTGCAAGGTGTATGAAGAGTTAGTTATGGGATGTTTCAGCCTTGTGTGCCAAAACAGTATGTCTGGCTACAGGTACTATGCCCCTTGAGAAGGCACCATTTTCTGCTGTGCCTCAAGCAATGAAATGACTTGGGTTTTGCTTAGCCTTTCTCTACACATTGTTCATTTCCTTTCCATGATGCCAGGGGTGGCAATCTGTAAAAAAATGAAGTGAAGCCCCTGGTCCTAACCATCAAGAGATTCTGCTCTGCCGGTCGGTAAAATCCTTTATTCACAATCGGTAAAGCCAGATCAGGAGAAAGCCTTCCTCTACTGAAATCTATGGCAAAACTCCTGTTAAGTCACCCATTAAGTCTAGACAAAAAGATTGAGATCTCTTCTACAAATAAAGTACGGTAGGCTACTAATAAAAGCAGTTATTTGTGAACAAAAGGCAGTGTAAAGCGCAACAATGAATGAAGTTGGGATTCAGCAAGCAGTAACAGCAGACGCTTTGGTGGGGGAGGAAGGCTGTCAAAGTTATTAGAATGGTTAGTGGAATGGAACAGGAAACATGAGGAGGTTGTGACATCACCATCTCAACTTGACATGTACCATCTATCAGGGATGGCTTAAGGATAATGAAATAAATCATAGCATGATGCAACGAGATGAACAAGATGACCCCACTGTGGCTTCCTTTCAGCACTAATAACTCTGCACCCAGAAAGACGGTGTCTACCAACATGCTGGCCAGCTACAGGTCGCCTGTTCTGAGGGCACCATTCCCATGAGTACACAGTTACTTAGTGCCTTGAGAGAATATGAATGCTATCAATCCTTTTTGACCTACTTTTCCCCAAACTTTGCCTGTTACACAGGCCTTTCATGTTTCTCCTTCTCTTCCCCACCCAACCTCCACTCTAATATATAGCGTATATCAGCTATAAGTCAACCTCATGTATAAGTCAAGGGCAAATTAGGGGGCCAAATTATGGATTTTGATATTGCCTGTGGATAAGCCAAAGGTAAAACCTAGGGGCATGTAAGATCTAAGCGATAAAGCAAAGGAAAACAATGTCAAAGAATTTACAGAATTCCAGCAGGCACAATTGTTTGTGATCACCCTAAAGGCTGGATGGATGAGAGAATAGAAGGAGGTCATTGCTTCCAGGACAGATTACTGTACATACTCATGTATAAGTTTAGAAATTTAGGTTAAAAATTGACCCAAAAAACATGAGTTGACTTATCCATGGGTCATTGTAGGTACTGTACTTTAACTCTCATTTTTTTAAAAAGGGGAACCATCCCCTGGTAAAAGGCAAGAGTTTAATTTATACTTTTTTTGTGGGTTTTTCGGGTTATGTGGCCATGTTCTAGAAGAGTTGATTCCTGACGTTTCGCCAGCATCTGTGGCTGGCATCTTCAGAGACTATTCTGATGCAGGCGAAACGTCAGGAATAAACTCTTTTAGAACGTGGCCACATAGCCCGAAAAACCCACAAAAAAACTATGAATGCCAGCCATGAAAGCCTTTGACTTCACAAGAGTGTAATTTGTTCTGGAAGCACTGACCTCCCTCTATTCTCTCATCCATCCAGCCTTTAAAGTGAGCACAAAGTTATGTCTGCTGGAATTTTTTAAGTTCTTTGGCATTGTTTTCCTTTGCTTCCTCATTTAGATCTTTTGTGACATGCTCCTAAGTTTTACCCTTGACTTATCCATGGGTCGTATCAAAATCCATAATTTTGGCCCCAAAACCTGCCCTTGACTTATACATGAGGTCGACTTATAGTCGAGTATATATGGTACACTCTTGCCTTTCACCAGGGGTTGGTTCTTTTTTTTCTACAAGAGTTTAAATACAGTACCTGATCCTTGGATAAGTCGACTCAAGATATTTGGGTCAATTTTTTGACTAACATTTCTAGACATACATGACTAGTCGTCCCTCCTAACTCGCGGATCTCAGATCCATGCCCTTGAATATCTGCAGAGGGGCGACCTCCACTACTTCCAGTGGCATGCACGCCCCATTCAAGCCTATGAGGCTTGAATATGCGTGAGCCTCCATTTTTTTGGGGAGGGGGGGTTCTGGAACGGTTCAACCGTGAAAACAGAGGGCCAACTGTATATACAATAGACATACATTTCTTGCTATCATTCTCAGCAAAGAGAATTTAGGAGAAATATCTAGGGCCAATATAGGGTGAAATCAGACAAGCACTTTACAAAAAGTTGAAAGCAATTTTAGAGCCTTTGCTTCCCATTATATACACATGTTTCTTTTGTTTAGTAGCCAACTTCAGTCAAACTGGTTTGGAATGTATTGGAAACAATACAAGAACTGGCAACACTTCTTTTACCTAGAGGTGGAAATGGGATGGAAGTGCTCAATAAAGACAGGAATACCTTTTCCATTTAATCTTTCTCTCTGAAAATGATTTTCATCTCCACCCAGCCAGGCAGTACTGTTGACTTCTCTAATTGCATGTTTTTGGTAGTTACTTTGAGCCCAACTGCATGTTTCCCTTTAAAAACAAAACCATGTAGAGAATTTTACATGATGAAATAAAACACACACACACATATGCCAAAATTAGCTCTAAAAAGAAAGCAAATAATATGTAATTTCTACTCTCTGCTTGCATCTTTTTTTTAAAAATCCAAATCTAATGAAACTTGTCATTCACTATTGTTTTCCACTGGGTCACTTATTAAAAAGGGACTTTATGATTTAATAAAACAGGTGAAGATCCGCAGCAGGATGTACAGTAGTAGGAAATGAAAAATCTGCTCTGGTTATGTCAGACCTCCTTAAAGGGTTTGTTGGATGGCAATTTTAGTTTATTGTCTCTGATAGCACAATTTTAATACCTCTGCTTCATGTGGCGCATTTGTATTCTGCTGTGCCAAGATTGTGTATATGAAGAGAGAACATTATATTAACCCACAGTTTGAGAGAGAATGATCAAAGAGAACTGTAAGGGCACAACAGTACTTTGAACCAATCGAACTGTTGTGACTTCCCCAAAGGAACCCTGGAATCCATCATTTTGGGGGAAGGTGCAAATAATTCTTTGAATAATATGAACAGACTTCCTAAGGAGATTTGATCACTGGTGTAGGTCTGTAGCTATGCCATATACAAAACTGAAATTGGTGGTTTTGGAAGTAAAACAGGATCATTCATATCCAAAGCTAATTTGCTTATCTCTTAGAAACTCCAAAGCCCTCTTTCTCATCATGACATGCAATAGTTCCCAGGATCTGATTGCCTTCCTCATGACTCTTCAGTTTTTACTCACAACATGAACCTCCAGGACAAATGTATATATCCTGAGATCAGTTTGGAGAACATAGGGAATAGGGATTTTAGTGACTCACCTTCCGTTTTAATGCCCTATCAACAGACACTGCTTTATTTTCAGCCCTTGTGGACTACTACTCCTTTTTGATAAACCTTTCCTGACTGATAAATTCCAGGTCGTTTTGTTAATATATTTCTTTTTATTGTATTTTGGTTATTTTAATTTACGGTACTATATCTTTAACTATGTCTACATATGTATGGTTATATGGGGTAGGGGGTTGAGCATTGGACAAAGACTGAGACCAGGGTTCAGTTCCCCACTGTGGAAACCCACTGGGTGACATTGGGTGAGAGACATTCTCAGCCCCAGAAATCCCTGTGATAGGTTTGCCTTAGGGTCACCATATGTTGGAAATGACTTGAAGGCACACAATAACAACATATACAGATGTTGTTGTTTGGTACCATCGTAACTGTCTGATTTCAGAGTCTTGAGATTTGTAGTTTGGTGCTTAGACTTCTTTTGTTCAGTGGGTGCTACAGTTCAGAGGAGTGGACTGGAGCTCTCTAGCAGGGAATTCCATGTACCTCAACAAACTATAAATCTCAAGATTTCTTAAGATGGAACCATGACAGTTATAAAGTGACATCAAACTAATTAACTTGTGTATTTGTAAAAACATTCTTTGACTTGGAGCTATATACAAATTAGCAGAAAGAATAGATGTATTCTGAATTTCTGAATCTCAGTGGTAGAGCATAGGCTTTATGAGTTGAATGTACCAAGTTCTGCTCATAGTATTTATGTCTGAGGCCTTGGAAAACAGCTGCTCACTAGAGTAGAACAGCCTCTTCCAAACTGGTACCCTCTAGATTATAAATCCCATCACTCCAACCCATAGAGCAGTGGTGATGATGGGAGTTGTTCCGAACAGCCTCTCCTCTCCTCCCTATCCCCATGGCATTTTATCCACACAGTGGCTCTTGTATTGAAAATCAGCTTACCATATGGATCCCTTCTCTTCATCTGGTACAAACAGAGTCTTCCTTGTGTCGCAACTATTTTTGGATTATTATATGGTTGTTCTCCAGTAACTACATGTGGTGAATAATCTCTGTATAGCAGTTGAAAGACTTATATGAACCCAAAAAACAGTCTGAAGAGAGGTTGCCAAAGTACAGATCAGATTCGCTTTGACTCATCTTCCATGATTGCTCCAGACTGATCAAAGTTGTCACTCGCTAGGAATTCTGCAATAAAATGAGGAGTTAAGCACTGGCAGAAACACACTAGAACATCTTGAGTTTGTTTGCTGCTAATCTGGAAATGCTGAGATTTTCCTAATTCCTAACAAATTTTGGTCCCCCTCAACAACATATGTGGTAAAATGTTATGGACATGTGTGGAAAAGGAGTTTTTAAAGGCTTACTTTTTCCATAGTTAAGCCCATTGTTATCCTCCAAATTGTAATCTTATCATGTATACAAGCTGTTCCATATAAATAGACCCATGTATATTTTCAGTAGTTTCAGCTGAAACCCGTTAAGAGCAGATGTGCATATGGTTTCCTGGCAAGGATCCGTCTAAAATGTATTTTTCCGTTAGCAATGTTCCCCCATCCAACCCCATCCCTTTTCTTTCTCTGTCATGGAAAGGAGAGGGGGCTACAGGAAAGAAGGAAAGGCAGTCAGAAGAAAGGAGGGGAAAGGGTTTCATTCATCATTAAAGCAAATCTTAAAGGTTTTTTTTAATGCTGGCTTAGTTTATGGCATTTGTTTACAGGCCTTTAAGAATCTGAAGTGCTGGACAAAAACTATCTAGACATTTGTTAACGCAAAGGGGGGGGCTTTTCTTCACCTCACTTTTGTACTGTAATCTTTAGTCTCTGGGGGGCCAAAGCAGTCTTCAAGGAGAGAGATCAGTGTTCATATCTCCTCAGAGAAAGGTAGATAAATAGATCCTCAAAGAAGACTTGTTCTTCTTTTATTGGAACTGCTGTGTGGGAGAAATGGAAGTTTAGTCCTTTCCATTCTGCATGTTTGTTGTGTGCTTTCAAGTCATTTCAAACTTATGGTGACCCGAAGGCAAACTTATTATGGGGTTTTCTTGGCAAGATTTGTTCAGGTTCCCCCCCCCCCCCGCACCACCACCTTTCTCAGAGGTTGAGGGTGACTTGTCCAAGGCCACCCAGTGGGTTTCCATGGCCAAGTAGGGATTCAAACCCTGGTCTCCCAGAGTCCCAGTCCAATGCTCAAACCATTATACTATATTGACTCTCCTTTGGAAGTCTGCCATGATATAAATTCAAAGACCCTGGGGCAGAGGGGACTCAAGCAAGAAATTATCAGGCAACATTAGTGTACTAAGACTCCTGGGTAGGCAAATTCCCTTAAAAATTATAAATCAGAACTGTATTAAATGATCATTATTTTGCTTTGTTGTTGTACGCCTTTAAATCATTTCTGATTTATGGCAACCTTAAGGCGAACCTATCACAGGGCTTTCTTTGTTCAAAGGGGCTTTGCCTTGCCTTCTTCTGAGGCTAAGAGAATGTGACTTACCCAAGGTCACCCAGTGAATTTCCGTGGATGAGCTGGGATTTGAAACCTGGTCTCCAGAGTTGTAGTCTCACTCTCAATCCACTGCATCAGGCAGGATTTGCTTTTCTAGTCATGTTGTTTTCACCTTCAGATGGATGATGTTGATAACGGCACCAATGGTGATGGGAATGATGATGATGGTGGTGGTGATGATTGTTTTAATGCAGTATATTGTGTTTTTATTGTCTTGATAAAAGCCTGCTTGCAAGACATGCAAATTAAGGTATTCTGGGTTTCAGAGAAGAGCACAGGCTCAATTTGCTTTTGGACCCATTTCTTTGTCTTTTGTTGTTGTTGTGTACCTTCAAGTCACTTCCAACCTACAGCAATCTTAAGGCAAAGCTATCACAGTGGAGCTGAAGACCATCCTGTTCAGAGAAGCGTTCCCAGGCATTGCATAATTGTCACTTGCCTTTTGATGTTCTTTTGTTGTCTGTTTTATTTAATCATTTCCTGTATTGCTATGTATTTTATATGTATTATCTTACTAGAACGGCCCCTTCCCCACCACTACTCCCTTCTCCTTTTGTGTCTTGTCTTTTTAGACTGTAAGCCTGAAAGCAGGGAACCGTCCAATTAAAAAGATTGTATGTACAGCACTGTGTAAATTTACAGCGCTTTATAAATAAAGGTTAATAATAATAATAATTATAATAATAATAAAATAATAAAAAACAGACATTGTTGAGTCTGTTTCCACCTTGAAAATTTGTCAGAGTCCCTATATAAATTATTCCTCCAAGGTGCTGGCCCCAATAAGGAGACAATATAGATACAGGTGTCCACTCCCCCCCCCCCAACTATCGCTGGAAAGCCAACGTGATGTAGTGGTTTGAATATTGAACTACAACTCTGGAGACCAGGGTTCAAATTCCCATTCAGCCATGGAAACCCCCTGGGTGACCTTGGGCAAGTCACGCTCTCTCAGCCTCAGAGGAAGACAAAAGGGAAAACCCCTCTGAACAAATCTTGCCAAGAAAAACCCATGATAGGATCACCTTAGGGTCACCATAGGTTGGAAACTAGTTGAAGACACAAAACCACCACCACCACCATCAGTGGGGATAATGGCAGCTGAATATAGAAGGGGAAGTGTTAAACATCCCCTTTCCTTATGAAATGTTTGCTGCACATTTCAAGTTCTTAAAGGATTGTAAATGCATGTCATAAACCAGACCTGCACAACTTGGAAGAAGGTAAGGGCCAAAACTGAAACAGGCTAAAGTTCTTTGGGCAGCAATAAGTTTTTAGCATCTCAGTTTCCAAGTAAAGGTATAATTAATGATTAAACTATTTTTCATATAAACCATACTATAAAAAGGGATATTTAAATTAATATCAGTTAATTACATTAATTAATTAATTATAATGAAATCACATTAATGTTTTAAAAATTACTTTGGCGGGTTACAAACCGCCATAAAATACATATTGACTACGTATTAGGGTTAGGAAGGGGCGGTGCTTCTGCACCCCCCTAACCCTAGTACGTAGTCAATATGTATAATATGGTGGCGGCCGTTCCACACGGCCGCCGCCATATTGACGTAGCGGATGCTGTGCATCCGCACATCGCGTGGCGCTTATGACATCGTGAGTGCGCCATTGGCGCCTCGCGGCGTCATGACCGCGCCACAGGATGAAGCTCCATTTTGGAGCTTCTTTTTTGCTCCGCGAGGGAGTCGCGCAGTTTGGCTGCTGCGGCTCCCTCGCGGAGCAAACAGCAGTGCCAGCAGACCGCCGCAAAGCGGCGGTCTGTAACACTCCTTTGTTAAGCTTTTCAAGTTTCAATGCACTTTTAAGGGTCTCTTACTGTTTACAACGTTTAGTTAATGGGACGTATTACACCTCTTGGCAGCAATCAGTTTATTGTACTCTGGAATCATGTTTGAAATTGTTGTTTTCGAAATATCTTCCAAGTGTTCATTGGTTAGGGTTGATCATTACCTAGTTATCAAGTGTCTACAGCAGGCACAAGTGGTTACATAGAATATGGAGACTTTATTTGTAACCTGGGAATTTTGATTGGAAAGGAGGGAAAAAAGATAGTATTCATGTGATTTACCAGGGATTTTTTTTGGACAATAAGAGTTATTAAAATGTCGCAAATATCACAATAAGAGGAAAAATGAATTAAAATGTGCCCATTTCTCCATCATGTGGGCACATGCGATATTTCCCATTAAAGTGCAGAGAGATAGTAAGAATATTACTTTAATTTCCTACTATCTGCACTTTAAAAGAAAATATTACATGTTCAAAAAGCTTTTTAAATTGAGGTGTTTTTAACATACAGTTGACCATTGGTATCCACAGTCTTGCTATTCGCTGATACAAGCCTGCATTGTCTCCAGTGGCGACACATGCATGTAGCTGCGCTGCCATTAGGGACATTCCCCATAGTTCCGTGGTGGCGCATGCATGCAGCTGCACTGCCATTAAGTCTTGTTATCTCCAGTGGTGGCATGGCCACATGCACATGCCACCACTGGGGACAACAGGGACTGTCCCTAATGGCGGCACAGCCCTGTGCATGCGCCACCATTGAAATCCATTGAAGAGGAAAATGTTTCTTGGTCCAAGTGTAGGCTTATGTTTCTCAATTGTGTTCTGTTAGTGTAGTGGATTGGGTGTTGGATTAAGACTCTGGGGACCAGGGTTCAAATCCCCGCTTGGTCTCAGAAACCCATTGGGTGATCTTGGGCAAGTCACATACTCTCAGCCCCAGAGGAAGACAACAGAAAACCATCTCTGAACAAATCTTCCCCCCCCCCCCCCCCAAAAAAAACCATTATAGGTTCACCGTAGGGTCACCACAAGTCCCAAATGACTTATAGACACACAACAACAAATGCATGCTCAAGTGACAAGAAAATATATGGGAATAGAGTCTGTTTTCTAACACTAGCTGATAACATTCAGGTGTAGTGTTTGTTTTTTTAAAGAAACCTTTAAGGATGACGAGAAGAAGAAAAAGAGTCTGGGAAGTTATTTATAAACTTCAGAAAAAGCTTTGTCAGAAGCCTTGTTAAGTGTCAGAGAAGACACACTTCCCTTGGGATATTCCATTTTGCCTTTGAGAGTTCAGGCTTATAGGGTGGTTAAAATAATTTTGGAGATCGAGGTTCAGATTTAAATACAAACTGTGAAACTCCATGGGTTATCTTTGCCCAGTTGCTTTCAGTCTCACAAGATTTCTGTGGCAATGATAAAGTTCGGACAAGGAGAGCCATGTATCCCAAACAGAGCTCATAGGAGGAAATGCAGAATATAAATGTAACAGATATGTAGATTAATTATTTTTTTTAAATGTAGGAAGTATGATATGATGAGGGATGTGTTTTAAATCTCAGCATTTGAGAGCTGGGTTTAGCTGCAGTTTGCTCTAGAATGAACAGTTTGTTGTATATGTAGAATTTGTTGTGAGCTGTAAACGGCACAATGTCGTCTTCATAATCAAAAAGTTTGGATTTACAAGCAAGGTTTTGCTGCTGCTTTAATTATTGTTTTTTCTTTTCCGATTTTCAAGGTTTTCCAGATGATACTGAGCCCGATCGCCTCTTCTTGCATCATGCAGCCTCAAAACCATACGCTTTCATCCAGAACGAGTGGCTCCTTTCTCACTGCCTGGGAACAGCTGATATTTCAAAAGAGGTACTTCCTCATGTCTAAAAATACCATAAAGTGTCTGAAGGTACATATGAGCACATAATGTTTGGAGCATAGCGGAGTTGCTTTTCCTTGTTCAAGAAACACAGATGGTGTGTCAATCAGCAAAAAACCTGGGCCTAATTGCTCTGGAGGAAACGGCCGATCTTGTTACTAATGGTACAGTTTCAGTGGTGTGCTAATATAATAGAATGAGGTCACCCAATACATTATCTCAGCTATGTCCTTGACTAGTTGGTACTGAGAGATATTGCGTCAGCTCCCGTTAAGGTCTGAGAGCATGAGCTGTATTTTGGAAAGTTGCAGAAATTACATGTCACAATTCAGCTGATGGTAGATTGCTTTTTATTTTTATTCTCTCTCTCTCTCTCTCTCTCTCTCTTAACATATAGATTTTTTAAAAAATATTCATTCTGCAGAACTAAAATAGAGACACTCAACAGATACATGCTTGCCAGTATTTAAAAGCAGTTGGAAATCATTAATTAAGCTCTGTTAGTTAGCTCTAATTGATTTAAACAATTCTACAGTTATATTAAAAATCACTATTGAGTTTGTTAAACACCAATAGTGTTCAAAGGATGAGTAATGACTGCTGGTTCACGTTACTAATTATTTTAATATGTTTCATTTTTAATGGGAGGAATTGTGAGACATTAGGGACCCTTTTAATTAATTATAATTGATTTTTTAAAAAACTAAAATTAACACATTATTAATATGTTGTTCATGATCAGTGTAATAGATATATTTTATCAGCTACACCAAAATTATAAACAGTAACGAATTAATTTCCAGATTAATCACACTACTGACAAATTACCATTCACACCAATGTTTTTAAGCTTTGATATGATGTGAACAAAGATTTAAGGTGTTGTTTTAGCCGAGAGGGAGAAACTGAAGTACTTGTGTCTAGAAGTAAACCTGTTTGGGGAATATTTGAGAAAAGCTGTTTCACAGGTTGTTTTCCCAGCATTGTTATGAATCAACTATTCTCATGCATGTAAGCAAGGACTCTCGAGATATAATGCCCACGTTCATGTGACATGGATTAGTTCACTTAGCAGATTTTAATAGCTTTACTGACACTTGGGGATGTGTGTGCTCTTTTTCCTTTAGTTTTACAAGTATATAAAAATAGTGAGTGTAATATAGTGACAGCAGTGTGAAATGAAGATCTCCAGTTTCATCAGAAGGTGGAGGAGAAAAGTAGTGCCCCTTCACATATTTTTCTCCAACAGGCTTGTCAAATCAACTAGTGTTTTGCTGGTCCAACCAGAATTTCACCCCCCCTTTTTTTTTTGCCAACTGATGGAACAGCTGTGAGTTGTTAAAATGGAGGTGTAGGATTGTGCAGACAGATCATATGTGTCTGTCATTTCATTGCCTTCTCAAGATAATGTTATTTTAATAACATACAGTACTCCTTAGGGGAAAAAATCCACATATTCTCAAAAACACTCTGTTCTTCCATTTACATTTTAAATTGTCAAGAGTGATGCACATGCTGCATATGCTCAGAAGTGCTGGATTGCTCAGCACTTTGTTCATGCTCAGAGACACATGGACTGAAAACCAGGTATAATTAGAGGGGCGCAAAAGGAGAGCATTGCCCCATAGTAGGAATCTTCCCCTTGAAATTTTCCTTCAGTCACAAATTTCCAGCACTGCAGAGAGTGAGACATTTTCCTAAAGAATACATAGAGATTAAAAGTATAGGGTCGGATTCTAGAAAAGATGAATCACTCATTTTTTTTCTTTATGATAACATCCTTTCCTTCCCCTCACCACATACCCAGCCTACACTCTCATCAGATCTCGAAGTGCAAAGGACCTTTGCAAAGCTCAGACTGAAAGATCAAACAAAGAAAAAATAATTAAGATAAAAAACCTCAGTGTGATGTGTTTTGACTACTGTGTTATTCTTGAGTACCCTATACTGTATTTTAAGAAAACTGTGGTTTTAGAATTTAGAGATGCTTTCTCAGTGGGTTAATTTTTATGATTGATAAGTAGCTTAATATAAGCAGTGATATTCTTTCATAGCACAATTGTAGTGGAGCAGATAGCAAGACAGAAGCAATTGGGCTGGATTTCTGTTAGGCTTATCCAGATGCAAATTAAACTTCCTGGAAATACCTTTGTCCAGATATTTACCACTGCACTTAACCTGCTTTTCAGTTGTTTAAAGAATAAATGAAACAAACTTTTAAAAACACACAATGGCTATAACGCCTTTCCCATCTCATACCCTCCAACATTTCACAGATGGAAACTGGGACACATGTGACCAAGTGACATCAGAGTGTGGTCAAGATGGCCAAAGTTATTTAGGAGGAAGAACACACAAGCTGGGAGACACTGCATCAGTTTGCTTTTGCCTGCATCTACTGGAAAGGGAAAGAGCCTCCCTTTATCTTTTCCCCTTCAGAATTAATTGAGTGTGAACTACTCATACATTTTGCAGCAGTTGACGTAAGCAGAGGACAAAGGGGAAAAGTGGGAGGATAAGAGAGAAACTGGAACATTTTAAAAGCAGCTCCAAAAGGATTAATTGTGACTGTCCCTGCCAGTTCAGAACAGTTGGAGGGTATGCTATCCTGGCACATTCCCATTGTGCTGGACTATAACACCCCCTCCCCATTATTCCCAATTAGAATAGTAATTGACAGTACGTACTGGCTGGGGATGGTGGGAGTTGTAGTCCAACCCATTTTCAGAGTATCAGGTAGAGGAGGGTGGGGTTATAAACTTAAGAGTCATTGAAATGATTAATAATGCCTCAGTTTTTATTCAAAAAGGTGAATAAGCCATTGGTCAACTAAATTTAAATAGCACACTGCACACTTAAGCATGTCAAACCATTTGCATGCTTGAGACAAAGTTACATTGTGGTGTGAATTTATTTTCTAAAATAAAAGTTCAAGTATGAACAATATTAAAGATTTTAATAAAAATAGAAGGATCAAATGGAGGTAGTCTCCAAAGTGTTAGGAACAAAGGAAACTGTTGGCTGAGATTCTGCAGCAGACACATTGCCACAATGACATGGCTATACTCTGTCTCCTGATCTGTCCCTGAAAGCTACCTTAAATATAGCCAGCCACACCAGGGAATGGAGGTCTGCAGTTATGGTGAGTAGGGCACTGAAGGGTGGCATGTTCAGTGATGCGGAGTCCTGTCACAACTCATTAGCACACAGCCATTCACTGGCAAGATGGGGCTGGACACATCCTCCTTCAGTGCCCTACTGGCCAGCACCACAGAACTTCATTGCTTGGTACAAGATAGCTTTCAGGAGCATTTATGATTGTGGCGATGGAACTGTAACTTTAAATATTAATGTGAAACAGAAGGCCATAAGTCTAACCTGCAACCTTGCAACTGAACGAAAGGATGTCAGCTGTTTTTCTCAGTTAGATACCAAATCACCATAATACAGAGCAACTGCTCCTACTATTACTCATTTCTATTTAGGAACAACTGAAATCCAGAAACTAATAGGATTGTACTGATTCAGAAGGAAAGGAAAACTGCATGTATGAATGCTCTTCAGAGTCATAAAAGGTCTATGCTTGTAAACCAAGCACATCACAGAGAAACTTCCTAGCCCACATTTTTTCATACCATCTTAAACAGACCTGCTCCTATACATTGAAAACCAGAGTTGAGAAGTAACAAGTCACTAGAAATGAAGTTTCCTTAACAAGCTATACAGTTGAAAGAGCCAACATATTGAGTGATTAGAATGTTAGATTAAGACCAAGATTCAAATTGCCACTCAGCCCAGGAAACCAGTGATGTTTGGCAAGTCACTGTCTCTCAGCGTCAGAAAAAGCAATGCAAACCTCTTCTGAACAAATTTTGCCAAGAAAACCATGTCATAGATTTCTCTGAAGGTTGTCATATGTTGGAAATAATGTGAAGACTCACGATAACAACAGCAACAAGGGTGTCGTGAAATTACAGTTGGCTCTCCATATCCACAAATTCAACCATCCACAGCTTGAAATTTAAAAAAAAAAAATAAAAATAGCCAAAAGCATACCTTGCTTTTGCCATTTTGTATAAGGGACACCATTTTACTATGCCATTGCATTTAATGGGACTTAAACTTCCATGGATTTTGGTAATGATGGTAGGTCCTGGAACCAAACCCCAGCACATACCAAGGGCCCATTGTATATCTCAAAAGTGACAAAGAGTAGAAATAAAGCTACTGTGTAATATTTTAGTTACTTTTAATATTTACTTTTAAATAGTATTTTTAGGAGCTTTTTGCCAGGATGGTTATTATTGAGTATTATGAAAAATACCAACAATTCAAGGAGTGCTGCACAGTGGACATAAACTGTAATGAGCATCAGGAATGGATGCCTAGTAATGGAAGCAAAGAAGTTCTTTTTTAAAAATTTCCAAGCTCTGTTGAAGGTATGTTAAAGCATGTCAATCTGTTGCTACATTAAGAACTGTACTGGCTGCTGGGATCTGTCTGCAGCTGTGCCTTCCTCTTTGTCACCTGCTGTGCAGAGGCAGTCTGCTGGAAGTAGCAGGCATGGTTCCTTTCAGGAGCTTTCCTGGCTCTGGTCCCACTTCAGCTTTGCAAAAGAAAGCACAGACGCAGGCGCACACAGCCCACAGGCACCTGCAGAAAGCTGCTGGGAATGAATGGCTGCTTCTCTTGACAGCACTACCCTTGCAAACCAAGCTGTACGCACACGGTTTATTTATCCTACTTTCGTTTTGTTTCTTTAGCCGACAGGAAACTGTTATCCTTTGAAGAAGAACGTAATGATAACTTTATAACAGCAGTACAGGAAAGCAAGGAGGTTTTAAATCATGTAGAACAGAATAGCATTTTAAAAAAGCATAGCTGCCATGTAATTTAGCCCAATGTCAGATTTTTAAAAACTCAGATATAAATCCTGGTTGCTCCAGTAGAACATAATTCCAGGAAGGTGTGCAGTCACATAGGATTGTAGTCTTACTGCATAATGCTAAACCTGTTTCCTTTGATATACTTTTATTTCATTGGGAATTGTATATAGCAGTGATGGCGAACCTTTTAGGGATTAAGGGCCCAAACAGACAGGCCAAAATAAAACTGCTTTAGGTCACTTTGGAGGTATGCTGTTTAAATGCTGCATGCATCCTAAGAGGCCGGAAGCTGCACCAAAGCCACGCCCCAGTCCTAAGGACAGGAGTGCAGCTTTGGCGAAGCTTCTGGCCTCTTAGGATGTGTGTGTTATTTAAACAGCATACCTCCAAAGTGACCTGAAGCAGCTTTATTTTGGCCTGTTTGTTTGGGCACTACATGCCCAAACTAAAAGACCTTCCGGCGCCCGGTAACGGAAATGGGACTTCCGGAGAAAACAGGACTTTTGGGGTGGGACTTCTGCCCTCTGAGGGTGGGACTTCTGGGGCAGGGCTTCTCCCCCCCCACACACACACTCCTGGGCCTTCAGGTGCCTTTCCGAAAACAGCTGAAGGCCCGGGAAGAAGAAGGGCAGGCATGTGCCTGTTACTCCTCATCCTTGCCCTCCACATGCCTCCTCTGGGACACATGCCATAGATTTGCTACCATGGGTATATAACATAGTGCTTGGAAGATATACCTTTTCCATATGCCTCCATGCTCACTACAGGATTCTGGCAGTCGTTCTCCAAAAAAGTAACTTTTCCAAGCTCTGGATAGTGGCTATGGTGGCCAGAGAACTTCCTGAGTTGCTTTGCAAAAAGTATGTTTTGGTGTAAGTATGGCAAAAAAATATGGTTGGTGTAAGATAACTTTTAGTCAGTTATGATCTGATTATAAATGTCTAAAAGCTGCAGCTAACTAAAAAGGCATACAATTAATTGGGCAACAGATTGTAATTATCTTCTGTTTTTATTAAGAACTTAAGAATCACCATCTTGTAAATAGCAATTCACTTTTTACTCCTGTGTAGAGAGGGTATGGTACTATTTCTCAGAATGTGTAAATGTTAATTTTTTGGACCAGAACTCCCAAGAACCTGGAAGCCAATAAAGTAATTTTTCTCTATTCTGACAAAGAGTGTCTGCTGCAAGATTTCTATAATCAAAGCAATTCAGGCACATAGCCATGTTAGTCTGGAATACAGTATCAGTATAAGGGATCTTGTAGCACCTTTTAGACTGTCTGAGCAAAATATGTTGTTGCATAAGCATGTGTCTGAGGAAATAGACCAACTCTACAAAAGCTTATGCTACCATTTCTTTAGCTCAGTTAGTCTCAAAGGTGCTACAGGATCCTTTTGCTCATGGATAATCAAAGCAAATGGATTTTCTTTCCCTGTGGGACTATTGTTTTTTTCCTTGTATGCAGAGCTAACTGGTTAAACAAATAATACGGTGTTCTAAGATTTTTCAACATATATAGTTGCCACATGGCCCTCAAAATATATAATTACTGTAGCTGAAATCTATTGCAAGTGTCTTTGAATTGTAAACGGAGAGTTAAAAAAGAATAAAGACTTGAGACAGAGCTACAACAGTGTGTCAAATCCAACAAGTTCATATGATCTCATCTGTCTTGCAATTGAAGCGCAATATTCATGGTTTGGGCCTTTTTCGTTTTTAATTCAATCAGGATGCCAAGAAGGTGGGGGCAGCTGTATTATGATAACAATGACCTTTGACATGATATGGGACATTCTGAGTGATGCTACTGTTTTGACATCTTAGAAGCTTTTTGGTTCAAAGACAGAACTGTGTTGACAGGGCACCAGGAGGAAGACTCAGTGGGCCAGAAATGTGGTCTAAAGATAACTAATATGATTGTGTTTCTAAAGTCTAAGTCAGGCTGGATCCTGCCTCTGCTGCAAAGAGAATCCACTGTATGTGTTCTTCCAAAGAACACCTTCATTAGAGCACCACAAATATCTTCCCTGCAGCTATAAAGTGTTGAAAAACAACTCAACATGGTGCCCTCCATATATCATGGACTATACTTTCACCATCTCTGACCTTTGGCCATACCAGCTGAATTTATGGAAGTTCTGGGTGGTGCCATGTTAGAGGACATTTTTTTCCAAGGAAAGGAAAATAGGGAAATCACATCACAGGAGCAGATGTCTATGTGCAGCACAGGATGAATACCTTGGTTCAGTCCTAAAATCTTAGAAATAGAGCCTAAGATTCAGAAAACACAGGCTGCACTGCTTAGCCATCACCATCATTATTACAACAATATTGCAATTAGCAAGAGAGTTGTAAACAAGCATTGCTTATAGATGTAGATACACTGCTGGGTAGATGTTTTGGAACATTCCATTGTGTATGGATGCATGATGCTCCTGTAACATAGTCATAGTATTGTGTTGCTTGTGCAGGAGCAGAAAATGTTGTTCCAATAAAACCATGTCATAAATGCGGTGGTTGTGACATGAGCTAACCCTGTCTCAAATAGAAGTGTGTGTGCACACATGGTGTAATTGGAGAAGGCTTTTGGCATGTATATTCCACAGCAACTGTCAGAGAGGTTCCTTTGTGGCAACCAACAGGTTGGTAGCATAGCCTTTCCCTGATTTATGACCAGAAACCAGGCAGACTTAAACCTTCTTGGGCAAAAGATGTTTGAATCCATCTTTGCAGGCACACACCCAGTTGTGAATTATGCCAAGCATATCACAGCTGCATCTACACATCTGCAGCCCTGCAACTGACTGCTCTCACACAGGTACACTCTTAGATATATGCATGTGTATGTCTGTGCATAACATATGTGTATTTATATTTGCTATACATCCACATTCATATTAACAATGTAATTATTCCCTGTTCTTCACTCAGCAGTTCATTACTCATCTAGCAAAACAGCTTCCCAGTGTCATGTTGCTGCAGTCCTGGGCAGTTATAATATGGGTTGCAGAGCCTGCCAAATTGTATATCAGCCAGAATTTTCTTGACAGTTCATTAAGAGTAATTCTTGTTTTCTGGAGCCACAACTCAGGTTTATGTGTCTCCTTTTGGACCAAAATAAAATAAAACTTGACTGCCTCTAACCACACTTAGCAGATTGTTTTGTGTCAATAATGTAACCGTAGATCTATACAAATATAAATTCTGAGCCATATGCCAAGAAAGAAGAGAGGGAAGAGAAGAATATATTTTGTTTTTAGGACCTGATCCTCAGGAAGCCACATAAGCCCTTTGTTTACATGTATGTGTAGTCAGCACACAATTGAGGGCTTCTTATGTAACATTTCCTCCTTCTGCACAGACTTCTGTTGTAATAGCTAACCTAAATGACAACAAAGCAGCATGGAACATAGAAAGAAGAACCTTGTTCTGGATGTCCTGACTCATTTATTTACTTACTTATTTTTGCTGATTTTATATTCTGCCTTTCCACCCAAAACTAGTATTTAGGACCGATGACTATAGAACTATAGGGGGCTGAGTTAAAATCTACTCCTAAATTTGAAAGTGTAATAAAATAATGCTTTGCAAATTATTGTTTTAATAGCAGAGCTGTGCAAATGTGTCACACACACACACACACACACACACATGTAGGTCTAGAATTTTTGCAAAATGAAATCTATCCATGAATACATGCATTTTTAAAAATTTAATAAATTAATTTAATCTGAAATAAATGGCTGCATAGATCAGTATTGGTTGCAACACTTTTCAAACTATCATTTCTCAGAGGAGAATTGTAAGCTCCACACTGCTGCTTTGTGAAAACATGCAGCATGTTTTCACAAAGGAGTAAATAGAAAAATTCTCTCTCGATGAGACATGTCAAAAGGTGTTGGGGAAGAATATTAGTCCATGCAGCTGTTCCTTTGTGTGGTGGCCAGTCCAATCTGCCCTTCAGTCTCTGTTCAAAGCCTTGTGTGTGAATACATGAACAGAGGGTGCAGGTCTAGTGGTATGTTCCATCTGCCCTTATGTGTACATGTATCATGTGAACACGTCTCTAGAGAAGGCACAAAAGAGCTAGTGGAAGGAAGATGTTTTTCTCTTGCAAGTACGACCCCCACTCTTGTTGTGTACCTGAGAAATAACAGGATTGGTAATTTCATGTTTGTTACCAACTGTCTGCTTTGCTGGGGTGGGGGGTTTTGTGAACCGCACCTTCTAAATCAGCTCTGTATATGCTAGCTAGCAAACAGATGCTAACATCAAAGGCTTCCAAAGTAAGAAATCATCTCTTCCTAGGTAGGAGGAGAGGATTTGGCTGAGAGCTTTGAAGTGGGTACCAGTGCTCGAGTAGGGGGGAGTCCCTTTCTCTTAGTGTGCTTTCATTGTGCAATAACACAGTCTTCCAATATTCTGTCCTTGGAGACAAGCTGAGTATATTAGTGAATTGCTGACCTTCTTGAAGCTGATCAAAGAATTCCTGCAGGGCAGTTTGTTTCGAAGTGTTTATAATGATGTTATCTCCTCATACCATGGAAGAGTTGCAGAAGCCTACCTTCTAGCACAGGCTCTGGCAAGGCAATATTGGCATTAATTTGTAGAGCTTTCTTTATGTGTTTCTCTTGCCAAAGTGCTCAACACGGACACAGCATCTATTTGTATCTATTTTGCTGCCTTCCTGCATGTTTCAGGAAGAAAACTATATTTTTGTAAAACTAAACATCCTATTAAATGCCAAATAAACATCCTATTAACTCCAGCTCCATAATTTACTTGCTGTTTTTCTTTGTTCAAAGTTTAACATTATTTTGTCTAAATCGTTTTCTTCTTTTTCAATACCTATTAGTTTATTATCCTCCTTAAATCTTTCTTTAATTTGCAGGTAAGTCAACCATTGCATATTAGTTCCCATTCTTTCTACTAACTCCTCTAATGATCTTAGTTTAAATGTACCCTCTTTATCATAGGACAGTAAATCTTTATATGTAAACCATTTTTGTACCTTATTCCCTTGATATGAAAAGGCCTCTTGTGGGGAAGCCCAGAGAGGAATACCTCTGTAAAACTTTTGTTTTACTTTCAACCAATTATTAAGTAACGATCTCCTTAACACATGTTTATTGAATTCTTTATCTTTTTTATAACCGTCATACCAAATGTAAGTGTGCCAGCCATATTGTAAATCACTATGTTCTAATAATGTATTTTTTTGAGATCTTCGGCTTAAACCACTCTTGGATCCACACAATGCAAGCTGCACTATAGTATAATTGGAGATCTGGGACAGCCAATCCCCCTCTTATTATGGAATCTTTCAGAATTGACCATTTAGTTCTTGCTCTCTTCCCATCCCATATAAAATTTCTTAGTTCTTTTTCCCATTGAAAAAGAATTTTCTGATTATATATTAATGGAAGATTGAGAAACAAGAACATCAATTTTGGGAGGATGCACATTTTAATTATTGCTATCCTGCCTGATAGGGATAGTTTTAAACTTTTCCATTTTGTCATTTTTTTCCTGTATTCCCTTCCAGGTTGCAGTGTAATTTAAATCAAAAAGGTCTGACAATTTGTTTGAAAACCAAATGCCCAAATATTTGATTGTATCCTTGATTTTACATCCCATTTTCTCTTTTAATATCACACCTTCATTTTTATGAATGTTTTTTGTCAATAGCCATGTTTTATCTTTATTTAACTTAAAGCCAGCCAAATTACCAAAATTTTCCAATTCTTGTAATAGAAACTCAATGCTTTTTAAAGGATTTTCCAAAACAATAACAAGATCATCAGCAAAAACTTTCAGTTTAATCTCATACCTCTTAATTCTTGTCCCTTTGATTTCAGAATTTTCTCTTCTGGTATCACATGAGATATTTCCTCTGATGCTACAGGTAATACATAGCCATCATGCCTACTAGCAATTGATAAGGAAGCAAACCTCCCCCCCCCCAAAAAAAAAAAACAGGGAGCACCCAATAAAATCAGTAGACAAGAAAATAGAGACAAGTCTCAAGGTGCTCAATGGACAAATGATGTAATGATTTATAATAGCACAACATATTTTGGCCTTAGAATTGTGTAGGTTATGTGTAGCCTTGGGAAAAGATTATTTATGGGATTTGTTAATTGCCTTTCAGCCTACCAGGCCCCAAGGTGATATACAATGAATAACATTATTTTTAAAAGTAAATACATGACTAAATGTCCTCTTTAAAATGTTATTATTTTTAAAAGAGGGAGAAGTGGCATAATAGCTATCTTTGAATATCTGAAGGAATGTCATGCAGAAGATGGAGCAAGCTTGTTTTCTGCTGTTCTAGAGACTAGGACATGGGTCAATGGATTCAAATTGCAAGAAAAGAGATTCCATGTAAGCAATAAGAACCACCTCTGGATGGGAAGAGGTGCTGGACAGTGGAATAGACTTCCTCAGATGGTGGCAGGTTCTTTTTTATTGGAGCTCTTTGAACAGAAATTGGATGGCCATATCTCAGGGGTGCTTTAGTTGTGTATTACTGTATGGCAGAGGGTTGGAGCCTTGGTGTCCCTTCCAAATCTTATGATTTTATGATGCTTTAGTTTTAAGTAAATAACATTTTCAAAAAGCCATTCACAAAGATAAAAAAAGTTACAGCAGCAAAGCAATAGTATTCTGAATAGCCATGGCATACTGTTAAGCACTAAAAAATAAAAAGACAAAATTATGAATTAGTTAAAATTAGTTCCTGCATTTTGGCACACTATAGCGCAAAATTTCACTAAGAAGCTGCATTCTGATGAGAAGGGAGAAGAGAAACACATAATGCATCTGTTCATCCAGGCAATTTCATTTAAGTATTCAGTAAATACTTTTGTGAAAGGTGACAGCATTCAGGAGTGGCATCAAAAACTGATGCCATGCCATCAAAGAGCAGAACAAGCAGCAGTTTGGAGAGAGGAACATAGGCAGGGAGAGTTGAGGGAGCACAAGAAATGCTTCTTGAATTGTGGTACCCAGAACTGGCATAATATTCCAGGTGAGGCTTGACCAAAGCAGAATAGAGTGGTACTATTACTTCCCTCAATCTAGACACTATGGCCTGTTATAAACTGCCAAAATAAAGCTGCTTCGTGTCTCTTTGGAAGTATGCTGTTTAAATTATGCATGCACCCTAAGAACCCAGAAGCTGCACCAAAACTGCACTCCAGTGCTTAGGAATGGAGTGTGGCTTTGGCGCGACCTCCGGACTCTTAGGACCCATGCATCATTTAAATAGCATACTTCCAAAGAGACCTGAAGCAGCTTTATTTTGGCAGTCTGTAACAGGCCTATATTTCTATTGATGTAGCCCAGGGGTAGGCAACCTGCGGCCCGCGGGCCGGATGCGGCCCGGCGAGGCCTTGGGACCGGCCCCAGCCCGGTCCTGCTGCCAATTGCCGCCGGGACTTTTGGGGGGGCAATTGTCTATAGAAGCCTCAGAAACATGCATTTATATTAACATTTTTTTAAAAATCAGCAAATTTTTTCGCGTGTCCTCCATTTTTTTTTTAAAAAAAGTGTCTTCCATTTGAAAATTTTGTCCTACATTTGTCATGGTTTATTTATATATTTAATTTTTTAAAAAAATTATTTAATTATTTTTTGGCTTCGGCCCCCCAGTTGTCTGAGGGACAGCAACCCGGCCCCCAGCTCAAAAAGGTTGCCTACTCCTGATGTAGCCTCAACTTGTTGAGTCATTGGTTCACTAAGACCCATAGATCCCTTTCGCATGTACTGCTATCAAGCCAGGTGTCACCCAACCTATATCTGTGCATTTCATTTTTACTGCCCAAGTGTACTATCCAACATTTCTTCCTGTTGAAATCCATTTCGTTAGTTTTCATCCAGATTTCTAATCTATTACAGTCATATTGAATTCTGATCCTGTCCTCTGGGGTATTAGTTACCCTTCCTACTTTGCTGTCATCTGCATATTTGATAAATATGCACTCTATTCCATCATCCAAGTCATTGATAGAGATGTTGAATAGCACTAGGCCTAGGACAGACTCCTATGGGTCCCACTTGGGCCACTTCTCTCCAGGATGAGGAGGAGGCATTGTTGAGTACCTTTTGGGTTTGGTCAGTCAACCAATTACAAATCTACCTAACAGTCACATTGTCTAACCTCATGTCCTGCTTGTAGGCTTCCCATAGGCATCTGGTGAGGTCAAAATTCAGGACTAGGTAGCTTCCATGATCTTCTTTTTTTAATTGGTTATTGGTTCTTCTCTGGACTTCAAGGTTTCCTAACTAATGACCTTGCTTGAGGATCCTCTGGCCTATGGTGCCATCATGAATTATGGCACCATAGACCAGTACAGTTTGTCTCACAGTAGGAAGGAGATTGTCCATATATATGCATATTTCCTTCTAAAAGAAGTCATCCAGCAACCACATTTATTTAATGTTCTTTCTCAGTTACAGGCCCTGCTGTGAATTACTCTATTACTGATTTTATTCAACAGTTTACTGTGCCAGTCAAACCAAACAAATACAGTATTGGTTGCAAAGACGTTATTATCATAAAGAGCTACCCTGGGAGCTGTCATGCCTGAGTGACACTGAAAACTCTGTAAGTCATCTGGGTGCCAAAAGCGCGGTTTGAAATATTTTCAGAAGTTTGGACCTTGCTGCAGGCAATGAGCATTCAAAAATCTGGGCTACAACCCAGCCCACAGTTCTATTTGCTTAAATCCCTTTGAAACCAGTGGGGTTTAAATACAATTAATTGTGGCCTGGATTGCAGCCTTGGCCCTTAAGATCAAATAGAAGGAGTTATTCGTTATTTGCTTCATGGAAAATAGAAGACTGTCCAAAGGATCTCTAAAGCTGTTTCCGGTGCAAGGTGTACAATCCCATTGTGTTCCTTATGAAGTCCCATTTTAAATACTCCTGAAACTGAGATTGTCTACTTCCCTTCCCTTCCCTTCCCGCCTTCCTAATTCAGACCATTCATATCCCCTCAGCACTAGAAAGGTTAGCAAAGTATCTTACATACCAATACAAACAAAAGACAAGGTAGTCTCTGCCCTCATGCTTAACAATATGAAAAGAATAGGAAAAAGGGACAGGGACAGGGATAGGAAACAAGGGAATTCAAGCACAAGTTGTTAATTTTATGAGGTGGGGGCTGCTGGATGATATGTGAGGAGAGAGAGAGAGAGAGAGCCCAATGAAGCTGACTTCTCAAGAAAGGTAATCAGGCTGTTTGGGAATAGCAAGGGATAGAGGGGACCCTGACACCATGGGCTGCCAATAATGCAACTGCTCTAGCAGCGAGGTTTCACATCTGGAGACTAGCCCAATTGTGAGCTCATTGATGGATTCCTCCATCAATGAAAAGGGACACTCTAACCGCATTTAGGGGATGCAGCAGCAATGGATTGGAGGCATCATCAAAGCTGTTTTTCCCCAAGGCTAATCATGGTTTAAAAGCCATATATAGTAATCTCCTAAAATAGAGCTTGGGAAAGTTACTTTTTGGACTCTTGCTCACCGTATGCCTTTGCCAATATTGTCATGCCATCTGGGGGAGTCTAGGAGCTGTAGACCTGAAATAACTTTTGGGGCCAGGGTGAACAAGGGGGCAGGTTGCATTTTTTAAAACTTGGGGATGCTGGCAATTAGTTCTTGCCCTTGTTGACTGCCAGACCCAGGATTTGTAAGGAATGGGGAGTGCAGTGCAGCCAGCAGCAGTCCAGTGGAGAGGCCAGGTTGGGTTCTGGCAGTTCTTCAGCAACAAAGCAGATCAGTGACCAAGTGTTTGGCTTCCTAGTAAGCCAAAGTGAGTGTTCATGCTTTTTGGTGGATTTTGTATTAAAATTGCCTTGTTTTAAACCCTTTCCATGAGTTCCTCTGGGAACCAACTTATCTTTCACCCTGTCGTGAATTTCATGGCCCTGCCATTGATGAGTCTTATTTCAGATAATATAATGCCTTCTTTGCAATCTGAGGATTTATACCGAGGCTGAGCCAATTGCTCTAGGCTCCTGCTGTTGTTTGCTTATTAATTGTAAAGGGCTTTCAAAACAGCAAGTGCTATTTTGGAAAATTGCATGGGGCTATTTTTTTTTTTTTCATTCTTTCAAGCCTTTTTTTCAGAGCTAATTTTCTTCTGCCAGCTTACTTTCCCCAAAGAAGCAAGATCAGAAAAGCTGCTGGTAACTGAGCATCATCAAATAAAAGCTTTCTATAGTAGTAACTACTGTCTATCATCTGAAAGCTGAGTTTCACAAAAAAAAAAATGCTTGCTGGTAGGTAGGACATTTGTGACTTCGAAGTAGATATCTGTGCATGAGAAAGTTATTGTTAAGTTAGACCTCTTCTTTCCCCTTCCCTTCTCTTTTCAACCCTCTAGATTCCAGTGCTGTTGCTGCCTGTGCCCCCAGTTTGAAGGCAAATACATCTGCTCGCACAGAAATACACTAGCTTGCTATTTCTAGTTACAAAATGGGACACCAATTTGTGAGCAATTCCACTTGCACATAAGCACACCAAATTTCTATTTTGAACAGTATGCTTATAGGAAACAGTATTCCTTACAGTGCCACACATTTCACACAAAGCAAAAACAACCAACATTTTTGACGGAGCTGTCTTAATTTAAAAAGAAAGGGGGGGGGAGAATTATTGACTTGGAGAAAAAAAGGAAGTGAGCACACCACCTGCAGATGTGGTGTGGCTTGCACCAGCTGTTCCGAGGAATCAGAAACATTGGGAGAGTTTACACAGTAGACTTTGTCTACACGTAAACTGCTTCTACACATTCCTGCTTATGTTCACACTTCTGTGTGGAAAGGCTAATGTATGAACAACACAGATTCTATCCACTCGTTGTTTTTCTGGTCATGGTGGCTGGGGCAGATATGCAGTCAGCTAAGATCTACAGTATGTTCAGCTTGCTTGCTTTTCACATTTCTCTCCATTTTCTCAGCTGTTTGTATGATGGCCATTGTGGCCATTTCCACCTGAGTGCAAATGGTCTTTGTGGGTTGTCTTTTAGGCTTTTGGTAGGTAAGGAGCAAAGCTGGCCAAATTATTTTTGCAGACTATGACACCTCAAAGTGCCAGCCTGCCTTGGAGATTCTGGGACTTCTAATCTAAAACAGTAACAGTAACATTTCCAAGATTAGAGAGCCAATAAATCAAACAGTTGGCGAACAGAGGCATGAGAGAGTGTTAGTAGACAACTGAGCACCATATAATATAAAAAACCCATTGATTGTTACACATACTTACATGTCTCCAACTTCCTCCCAGAACACACCACCAAATCTGTTGTTTACAACTAACTCCTGTGATATAATTGGATCTGCTCAGACCCACAAGATGGAGTGTCAAAATTCTTGGATTTGGAGCAGGCACTTTTTAAAGTACAGTACCCACTTGAGAAGGTGGGGAAAAAAACAAATCAAGGAAAAACTGGTACCCAGGAACTACCAACTACAAAACAAAACAAAACCAGAAGATGACAGAACACAGCTAGTTGTCACCTACAGCAATCTACTGAAACTACTCAAATGCATCTTCAAAAAGCTACAACCAGTTACTGTACCCTCACAATCTCTGGATGGCAGGCCTTTACTTGCATAAAGATAACCTCCTACCCTTGAAAAAAATACCTACAATATGATATAAAACATGGATTGATACACAGGGACAAGACCCTGCTGCATGCCAGTTCTGTTCCCATATGTACCCTGACATCACAAGTCCTAATAAATGTCATGCACAACATCAGAGGTGCATTCACTTGCTCATCCTCTGATATGATATGTGCCATCTACTTCCAGAAATTCTCTTCTACACTTTACAGTGAATGAAGAGAGTACTGTATATACTCATGTATAAGTCTAGAAATTTAGGTCAAAAATTGACCCCCAAAAACTGACTCGACTTATCCATGGGTCAATGTAAATACTGTATCTTAACTCTTATTTAAAAGAAGGAACCATCTCCTGATGGAAAGCAAGAGTATAATATGTGAATCACTGACCCCCTCTACTCTCTCATCCATCCAGTCTTAAGAGTAAGCACATAAAGTTCATTTTATAAGTTCTTTGACATTGTTTTGCTTTGCTTCATCCTTTAGATCCTTTGCTATATGCCCCTACGTTTTACCATCGATTTATCCACAGGTCACAGCAAAATCCATAATTTTGGCCCCAAAACTTGCCCTTAACTTATATATGAGGTCGACTTATAGTCGAGTATATACGGTAATCTCTACACAAGAAGATAAATGGACACAATTCTGACATTAAAAATTGCAGAACCCACAAAGCATTTCAGTCTTCCTGGACATACCATCTCTGGCTTAAATGTAACAGTTCTCAAACAAAAAACAATGTCAGAGGAAGACTGAAACAGCTGAATTGGGATGAATTCACAGATTCTAATCCATTTAGTGAAGAATTTTTGACATCAAGGAAAGTGACTTTTGGTAAGCAGATTTATTGCTTTCACATCATAAGTAGTAACATACCAGATACTTCAGGGACATAGCCAGGATTTTGGGAAGGGAGGGTCCAGACTACGTGCCACCATTATAACGGGGCTTGGGTGCAGTGGCGCAACAGCACACGCCATTTATTGTATCTAACGGAAGGGGGGGTCTGGACCCCATGGACCTCCCCCCAGCTATGTCCCTGTATCATCTTACAGTACTCTTTGAAGACACCGAAGGGTCACATTTTGCATCTTAGTGGATCCTATTACATTCTGATCCAACTCTTATAATTATGTAGCTATGCTTAAATAAAATGGTAAAGGTGTTTCCCTTTTGACAAGGTTGAATACCAGTGGGTTTAAATACTATATTCCACCTTCCATATCTAAGCCCTACACCTGAAGAAATGAATTGATATCCATGAAAGATAATGCTAAAATAAGTAAGTTAGTCTTAAAGATTGTACTATATTCTTGCTAGCCACCCCCCCTCCCCCATTTTCTTTTAATATATCAAACACAGACATCCTGCATTTTAATCTGAATTCTTGATACATCACTTGATGAAGAGAGACTCCTTGGTGACTGGAAACTGATGCTGTGAAGGAACTACATAGACTGCAAAGGGAGATGGACAGCTGAAGGAATTGGCACAGACTCCAGGGTTGTGGGTGGGTAGGGTAATAAATAGCACTGCACATATTCCTCTTAATCCATCCACTCACTGAGTAGCCTTGGGAACTCAACTTGCTCCATCTATAACATGGTGGCAATATAAGTAGGAACAAACTAACAGGGTTGCTGTAAGGATTACTGTGAGTTTCCCAGTAGGCAAAGGAATTTTGTAGCACCTTTGGGACTAACTGAAAGAAAGGAGCTAGTAGCACAAGCTTTTTTAAATTACTCTGCTTGCATGGAGATTACTGTTAGTGTTAAGGCCCTTCATAGCTTTGGACATGGGCACCTGAACAAATATCTTTTTCTGCATCAATGCACCCATGCACAGAAACCATATTTGGAGACACTTCTCATTCTCTGAAATTAATTGACAAGGTTTCCCATGATATTCTTGCAAACAAGCTTGTAAAATGTGGGCTAGACAAGGCAACTGTTACATGGATTTGTAATTGGTTGACTGGCCGAAGCCAAAGGGTACTCAACAATGGCTCCTTTTCATCCTGGAGAGAAGTGACCAGTGGGGTCCCACAGGGCTCTGTCCTGGGCCCAGCGCTATTCAACATCTTTATCAATGACTTGAAGGACAAAATTGGGGCATACTTATCAAATTTGCAGATGACACCAAATTAGGGGGAGCAGCTAATACCCCAGAGGACAGGATCAAGATTCAAAATGACCTGAATAGACTAGAAAACTGGGCCATAGCTAACAAAATTAAATTCAACATGGAGAAATGTAAGGTACTGCACTTAGGGTGGAAAAACGAAAAGCACAGATATAGGATGGAGGACACCTGGCTGAATGAAACTACGCGTGAAAGGGATCTAGGAGTCCAAGTAGACCATAAGTTGAACATGAGTCAACAATGCGATGCGGCAGCTAACAAGGCAAATGCAATTTTAGGTGCATCAATAGAAGTATAGCGTCTAGATCAAGGAAAGTCATAGTGCCACTCTATTCTGCTCTGGTCAGGCCCCACCTGGAATATTGTGTCCAGTTCTGGGCACCACAATTCCAAAAGGACATTGAGAAACTGGAGCGTGTCCAAAGGAGAGTAACTAAAATGGTGAAAGGTCTGGAAACCATGCCTTACGAGGAATGACTTAGGGAGCTGGGGATGTTTAGCCTGGAGAAGAGGTTAAGAGGTGATATGATAGCCCTGTTTAAATATTTGAAAGGATGTCATATTGAGGAGGGAGCAAGCTTGTTTTCTGGTGCTCCAGAGAACAGGACCCGGAGCAATGGATGCAAACTGCAGGAAAAGAGATTCCACTTCAACATTAGGAAGAACTTCCTGACAGTAAGGGCTGTTCGACAGTGGAACAAACTCCCCTGGAGTGTAGTGGAGTCTCCTTCCTTGGAGGTCTTCAAGCAGAGGCTGGATGGCCATCTGTCGGGGATGCTTTGATTGTGATTTCCTGTATGGCAGGGGGTTGGACTGGATGGCCCTTGTGGTCTCTTCCAACTCTACGATTCTATGAAGATTATCGCTCTGCATCCTTCCGTTCCGTTCTGAGCACGGAACGGAAGGAGCAGGGACGAGTGCGGAACGAGTGCGGGACGGATTTTACCGCACGCACCCATCCCTCATTCGTTCCGTTCCCCTTCTCTTCTGTTCTTAATCTGTTCCAGAGGGGGAAATTTTTGAGAACTGTTCTGAACAGTTCTCAAAAAGCATTCCGTCTGGAACAGAATGAGAAGGGAAGAGAGGGGGAACGGAACGAGTGAGGGACGGGCGTGTGCAGTAAAATCCGTCCCCCACTCGTTCCGTTTCCTGCTGGGCCGGGCCGAGAACCTGGTGCGATAAAGCTCTATGATTCTATGATAAAGCTTTCTTAGTGGTGGTTTCTTGGTTAGGAAATTCTCTCCCTAGGAATGGTTTCTTGGCAATCATAGTCATATGTTTTAGGTGTCACTGCATAGATTTTTATTTTCCTCAGATTTTTTATACTTTTGGAGTTTTACTATCTATGTTTGTTCTAAAGTGATTGGTTTATCTTGTCCTTTTATTAATTGTTGTGGTTTTATGATGACGTTCTTATGGCATTTTTATCTTGCAAATGGACCTAGTAGTAATTCTTCTAGGATGATACACCCATTTATTTTTCTAAAAGAGCAATGCATCTATACGGTGAACATTTCCAGATTAGGGGTATGTATGGAGTGTAGCTATCAGACAGTCTTTCATCAGCTACTTGCAAAGGCTCATAACTAGAGAACATACTATTCACTCATCCCATTCCTCATGTCACCGCTGTGCAAATCGGTCCTGCCAATGTTATCGCATCATGATCAGTGGTACTTTAGGGACAGTATTAAAACTAAGTAGTGGAATAAAGCCTGGTGAAAGGGACCTGACTCATCTGTGCAGAACTTAATCTTGTGTGGATTTATAGGCCTGCATAAGCAGCTTGTTTACCTAGCTTTGTGCAAGATTACAGTCTTTAGAAAGAGTGTACGTTAAAAAAAAACTAAAACCTCTGGCAGAGACCATGGCAGTCCCCCCTCTACCATTGCAGACTAATTGCATTCATTAGAGCAGACGGCTCAGCAGGTTGCCTCCTCTTCTTGACTGGACCCTCTGCAGCCTCCCGCTGTTCGTTTACTTGATGTGGCTGGATTATTAAATGGTTGTTTTCATAATGACATCAGCTCTGAATTAGATAAGGCTCATCCAGGAAAGATAATTAGCTCAGCTTCAGAAAGAGCATGCATAAAATACTTGGCAGAAGGAAAACAGTCAAGGCTGCATTCTGGAAGGAGAGCTGGGTAAGATCTAAGCCCCTGTGTTCCATCCAGGATAAAGTCCATTGTCACACATGCATCACTAGTGATTTTGAAGAAATATCCCTAATTAGAAAAAATGTTTGTTGTTGTATGTCTTCAAGTTTCCAGCTTATGGTGACCTTAAGGCAAACCTATCATGGGGTTTTCATGGCAAGATTTGTTTGGGAGAGGGTTGCCTTTGCCTTTCTCAAAGGTTGAGAGTGTGTGACTTGCCCCAAGGTTACCAGGTGTTTCCATGACTGAGTGGATCAAACCCTGGCCTCCTAGAGTCTTAGTCCAGTGCTCAAACCACTATGCCTCACTGGTTCAGAAAAAAAGTTAATCCTGTTTTAAAACGACCCCTTTCCCTTTCTGATCTTTGCAGCATTCACACCAAGTGCATGTACCAAAAATGCAAAGGATGCTTACTACTAGCAGCACTGGGGAAAAAATGGGTTGGGAGTGGATTAGAGGGGGAAAAGGACATTTCTAGGTAGGTGGACCACATCCCACATCATTGAAAAAATTGCCATGTAAATTAAATAATCTGAGAGCCTGCAAAACAGAGCTTGGAGTTTTGTGGTCACAGGATGGATTTCACAAATCTGTGCCCTATTCATATAATAAAATGTGAATGCATTTGGATGTATAGGAATGCCTTTCCTTCACATAATGATAGGAGTCCAGAAATTGGGAGGGGGGGGCAGTCCAAAGCTGAGCTTCTTGTTAGGAGGGCACTTGCCCACCTTTTGTCCTTATGAAACTGGACCTCAGGTTTACAAGTACTTTTCATCTGTGAGTGTTACTTCAGTCAACAAAACACTCAGTAATTTTTTTAAAAAAATTGGAAGAGTCCTGGTACATTTCCTCCAACTAATCTCTACAAGAAGCCCCCCCCCCCCCAAAAATGGAGGAAGCAGACATGGAGGAGATAACAACTGGCAAGACCTGGCAAGACCCAACCAGCTGTCATTCAAGAATTCACATTGTTATAGCAATCTGGAAGAGTCCACAGTTTAAAGTAATTGGGGTAATGCATGTTATCATGTAAAGATCACCCAACTGCCCCCATAAAGCTATTAAACCCAGAGTCTGCATTGCATTACATTGAGTTCATTGCTAGAGATTCAGCCTTGAGCAGGAGAATCAAGAATTGGCAGGCATAGGTGTTGGTGTTGTTGTATTTATGTTCCACTGTTTTACCAGTCCAGTACTCAGGCAGGTTACAGAAGTTTAAACAGATAACAGCTTTAAAAATAAGTTTAAAAATATAGGCTGTGATTCTAGGTCAGCTATTTAGTTAAGTATGCTGCCCTAGTGCAAATCCCAAAAATCTCTGCAAATAGACTTCCAAAAGAATGAAACAAGTGTAGGTGTACTTAACTAAGGCTGCATCCACACTGCAGAAATAATCCAGGTTGACCCCACTTTAACTGCCATGGTACAACATTATGGAATTCTGGGACAGTCAGCTCTCCGTATTAGGAGGGTAACCATCCACAGATGGCCCTGCCCCATTATCATCAATGGTGGTACTTGCACATAGCCACACTGATGCAGCCATGTGCATATCAGTGTCGATTGTGGTGATGGAACTTGAGGTCCCCCCCCCTTTTTGTATCCGCAGAGGGTCTGGAACCAAACCCCCGCTGATACAAAGGGCAGACTGTACTTTGTTGTGGCACCAGAGCGTTCTGACAGAGTAGGATAAATATCTCACAAAACTACAATTCACAGAATTCCATAGCATTGAGCTGTGATAGTCAAGGTGGTGTGAACCTGGATTATTTTTGCAGTGCGGATACAACCTAAATAGTATTTTGTGACCTGACCCCTCCCCCCCCCAAAAAAACCCCTTGACTTACTGAACATTAGCCACTACAAATGATTGAGAGGGGGATCAGTTCACCTGTTGATCACTTTGTAGCATATTAATATTTCCAACCCTCTTACCCCAGCAATCACCGGTACAACAATCAGAAGCAGGATTCCTGTCGCAATTGCTCCTCACAGCAGAGATTGCTGGTGGGAATGAGGTGAAAATGTCAGTCTGCTGCATCCTGATCCACAGAAAAACAGATCCCCGTTGCTTGCAGTGGTAAGTCAGAACTGGGGAAATTTCACTATTAAAAATGTATTCCCCACACTATTGAATATGTAGAGATGATTAATAATAATAATAAAATTTTATTCGGTCATTGACCAGTATAAAAACAAATCACACAAGCAACATATCAATATAACAATAACAAATTAAAATATAAACTGATAGTAGACTGTACATGTACAGTATCAAACAGTTCTTTCTACACGGTAATAAAATGACCATTTGACAATTGAGGGCGCAGTTTACAAACAATATAACAGAATTTAGCCACCTTAAGGGATACTGTAGAATCATTGTTGTCCAATAGGAGGCGTAAATAAAAGGAGTCAGGTTTGCCTGGGAATTTACACAGTGGTGGGCTAATCAGTTGGTGACGAATGTCTCTATAGAATTGACAATAAAGGAAAACATGCTCATTGGTTTCAACAGTGCCCGAGCCACATGGGCAAAAACGGATTTCAAAAGGTGTTTTTTAAAATCTACCTTCCAACATGGCTGTGGGCAACGCATTGAAACGTGCCAGAGTTAGAGCCCTTCTGAACTTCGGGAGGGTAACATGGAACAGATATGGAGCTGGGGAGGGGACCAAAACTTGAGCACTGAACATGACATATTTTGAAAGGGAAGTCGAGTCCATATATCTTTCTGCTTCTAGGATTTTTTGTTTAATAGTAGATTTGGCTCTATCGGTGTCAAGCTCTAAAATTTCATTTTTATTGAGACCAAGCTCATTTAATTTCTTAAGGAGGGAAATTTCCCAAGAGGATTTAAAGGAATCCAGGAAAATTAAATTTGTCAGACCTCCAGAAGTTTTATGCAATTTTTGCCAATAGGTGAGTATACTAATCCACAGACTAGATTCTATTTTAATAGTCCCAGCCTCCCTTCTGAGAACAGCGTTCGGAACACAATGGGCAACCTGAAAGATTCTCCTAAGGAACTTAGTTTGCACGTGTTCAATTACATTTATGTTACTATATGGTCCCAATTGGGCTCCGTATAGCAATTGAGGGCAAACCTTGGCATTAAACAGTTTAATTGCGGCTGGAATGAACTGAGCACCTTTAGTGAAAAAAAATCTTAAAATAGCCGTTATAGTTCTTTGGGCATTACTAATGACAAGTTCTGAATGGGCTGTTCTCCTACCAGAGGTATGAAATACAATCCCGAGATATTTGAAAGTCTTAACCTGCTCTATATGTTGTCTATCAAGTCTCCATTGTCTCAATTTGGGGCGGTGAGCAAAAGTAAGAATCTTAGTCTTAGAGGAGTTGTTAATTTCTCCTCTTTACAAAACAAAGCAAGAGAATTTAGGGCTCTTTTAAGTCCGATGGGGGATAATGAGAGGATAACGACATCATCCGCATAGAGCAATGAGTTGATATGCTTATTAGCCAGCTTTGGAGGATGAAAAGAAAGATTGTTCAAGGCAGAAACAAGGGAATTAATATAAAAATTAAATAAAGTGGGGGCTAGGACACATCCTTGCCTTACACCCGTCTTGACAGGAATAGCCTTAGAAACATGACCTTGGAGACTGCATCTGACCTTAATGTTAGAATTCTCATGGATCTTAATAAGAAGCAAGAGGAGTCGTTTATCTATATTAGTGCACAATAGTTTCTCCCACAATCTAGATCTATTAACTGAATCAAAGGCGGATTTAAAATCTATAAATGCCGCATATAATGGTTGACCATAATGGAGGTATTTTTCAACAAGATATTGCAATATTATTGCATGGTCAATAGTGGATCGTCCAGGCCTAAAGCCTGCCTGTTAGGCCAACAAAATATCTTCGGACTCGAGCCAATCTAAAAACTTATTTAAAAGGTGTTTTGTGTACAATTTACTCACCAAACTCAAGAGACTAATCGGTCGAAAATTAGAGGGATCGGATCTGTTGCCTTTTTTATATATCGGGATTATGATGGCCAAGCCCCAGTCTTTTGGAATGGAAGCAGATCTATCAATGGCCGTAAATTACTTAGAGAGGACCGGAACCCACCAATCAAGATTATTTTTAAGTACTTCACCAGTTATAAAGTCTGCACCTGGGGCACGAACTGGTTTGAGTTGAGTGATAAGACTCTTTATCTCTGAGTGCGAAACTGGAGGCCAAAGGGGAAGAGAAGAAACTTCTATCATAAGATCAGCTGCTAATGAGTTTGGAGTATTTTCAACAGAATCATAAAGACTGAGAAAGTGACTTTCCCATATGTGGGCTGGGATCTGGGCTGTATAATTGTGTGAGTTCTTAATAAATGAAGGAGCAACCTCTTTCCAAAATAAGGTGGGGTTATTTGCACTAGCTGACATAATTAGTTTGTTCCAAGAGTCTATCATGGCACCCTTTTTCTTTTCTCTGACTAAAAGCTTGTATCTTTTCTTCTGTTCCGAAAGTTCAGATACAGAAAATTGTGTTGGATTTAATTTATGTTGTTTGAAAAGATATTTAAGGTGTGCCCATAATTCTTTGCATTCTAAGTCAAACCAATTCTGATGGCGTATCGGTTTATTTCTAGCAGAATTACTTTTGGAAACTGTTAATAGTGGTTGAAGAGAACTAATTAAAGTATTATAATTAGACAGTATTTCAGAGTCCAAGTTAGCATCCGCTATTGTGAAAGAAAGCCGCTTGATTGATTCACTAGAAAGAAACTTAGTGAGGGTATCAGACAGTTTGGGGGACCATTTAACTCGGGTTAAACTGATATCGTTAGTGAAAATTGATATCTTATCAAGAGGCAGGGTAAAATTGTCATAAAATTTTAAGCACAGGAGGGCTGGAAAATGGTCGCTGTCAGGTCTGCTAACAATAGAAAACTTAGAAATGTGGGATATTAAATTTAGAGAGACCCCTACATAATCAAGAACTGATGGTCTGGCACCGACCCAATGGGTAAATTCGGCTGAGTGGTCATCCTTAAAACTACCATTCATGATCATCAGATTTAGTTCATTGAAGGTGCGAGCTAAACAAAGACCCTTGAAATCACAAAACATATCTTTAGATTTACGACACATTGTCAGGGGAATAACTGTAGGGGAAGGTGGTTGGCAATTGTATTTTGCGTACAGAGACACATCATCAGCACCAATTCTAGCATTGAAATCCCTGCAACAATAAGGTTAGCTGTTGGAGCTTCAAACATCAAATCTTTAACAAAAGAATTAAGCTTGTTCCATACACTTTCTATTTTAGCACGGCCTTGAAGTGGGGGAATATAGATATTAATCAGATATAGTAAGTTGTTTTTAAACTTCAAAAGAACAGCTAGAGCTTATTGCTCCAGTACAGAAACCTTAGTTATTTGAACCTTAAGTGCCAAAGATATCAGCACCCCTAAACCACCACATAATCTCCCACTACCTTTGCCAGGAATGGCATTTAAACCCATGAATTTATAACCCTCTATAGATATATCTTCGGCAAGCCACGTTTCCTGTAGAAGAATAATATTGTGTCTGTTAACAAAAGGCAAAAAGGTAGGGTCCCTGCATCTGGGCTTCCAACCAGCTACGTTCCATGAAATAATAGACAGAAGGGACAAGTCAGTTGAATGTCAATTATCTGAGATTATCACAGACTGTTCCAGGGGTAAGGAGGCTTGCGATTCGTTGACAATTATATTTCCACTAGGTGTAGTACCCTTCTCTGAAACTAGGTTGATTAGATTATCCGATAAATTCTGGTTAATTGTCATTGCTGCAGAGGGATTTGATTTAAGACATCTCCTTTTCTTAATCTTGGGGGATTGTGGATACTGTGGATGATTAATATAAATCAGTTTCAGATGCGCAACTCTAGGTTACATTCAGTATTCATAATTGTGATTATGAATTCCAGCCAATATTAAAGCATTAGTAAAACCAGTTAAAAGAATGACTGTTAAAAAGAAAGACAACAAATAAGTATAAACAATACAACACCTTTTCACCGTAGCCCTCAAAGGTCAGCTGTAACTAAAAAAGTCTTCACCTTCCTACAGAAAGATAGCAAGGGAGTCCCAATCTAACTTCTTTAGAAAGGGAGTTCCAGCATCTGCAGCACCAAGAAGGCCCTCTTCCACGTTCCTAGCAGATGTACCATTGAAGGTAGTGGGATTCAATCCACCTGTAGTGTGGTCTTCCCCTTTTCCTACTGCCTTCCACTTTATCAAGCATGATTGTCTTTTCCAGTGAGTCATGTTGTTTTATGATGTGTCCAAAGTAAACAGTCTCAGTTTAGTATTTTGTGAGTTTTTCGGGCTATGTGGCCATGTTCTAGAAGAGTTTCTTCCTGACATTTCACCAGCATCTGTGGCTGGCATCTTCAGAGAATGCTTGCCTGGAAAGGAGTTGGGTATATATATACTGTGTGACCCTGGGAAAGCAGGAGTGATTTGCATGTGTATTGTTCTGTTGCTAATGGCAGGCCTCAGGTTGGGAGGCTAATGCAAAAGAGGATTAGTATCTGCTTGATTAGTGCTCATTGTCTGCTGGGAAACCCCTGATCCTAGGAGATTGCTCATTTGCATTAGTTGAATCTTCATCTTGCTATTTTTCAGGACTGGTAGCCAAACCTTGTTTACTTTAAAGGTTTCCTCTTTCTGTTGAAATTGTCCAGGTGTTTGTAGATTTCAATGGCTTCCCTGTGCATCCTGACATGGTAGTGGTTGGCACGGTCCAGAATTTCAGTGTTTTCAAACAGTATTTTATGCCCAGGATGGTTTGTGGCATGTTCTGCTACTGCTGATTTTTCTGGCTGGCCCAATATGCAGTGTCTCTCATGTTCCTTGATTCTTGTTTGCACACTGCGTTTGGTGGTCCCTATGTAGACTTGTCCGCAGCTGCATGGTATGCAGTAAACTCCTGCGGCTGTGAAAGGGTCTCTCTGGTCCTTGACTGAGCGAAGCATTTGCTGGATTTTCTTCGTTGGTTTGTAAACCATTTGAAGGTTGTGCTTCCTCACCACTTTGCCTATTCTGTCTGTGACTCCTTTGATGTATGGTAAAAATACCTTCCCTTTGGGTGGCTGCTTGTCTTCACTCCTCTGGGTTTTCCTGGGCCTGGCAGCCCTTCTGATGTCTGAGCTGGAATAACTATTAGCCTGTAGAGCCTGGTCTAGGTGCTTCAATTCAACTTCCAAGAAATGGGGTCACAGATGCGTTTTGCCTGGTCTGCCAGTGTTTTAATTGTGCTTCTTTTTTGTCCTGGGTGATGGTTGGAGTTCTTGTGCAGGTATCTGTCTGTATGTGTGAGTTTTCTGTATACTGTGTGACCCAAACGTTGGTTCGGTTTACGGATGACTAAGACATCGACAAATGGCAGTGTTCCTTCCTTTTCTTTTTCCATAGTGAATTTGATGTTGGGGTAGATGTTGTTCAAATGGTTCAGGAACATGGCCAGATCTTCTTCTCCAGGGCTCCAAATGGTGAAAGTGTCATCCATCTACCGGAACCAAGTTGTGGGCTTTTTCAGTGCTGTTTCCAGGGCTTGCTTTTCAAAGTGTTCCATGTACAAGTTTGCTATCACAGGGCTTAGTGGGTTTCCCATTGCTACCCCATCTCTCTGTTCATAGAATCCATTGTCCCACTGGAAATAGCTTGTGGTGAGGCAATGTTAAAACAGGGCTGTGATGTCTTCTGGAAAAATCTGTCAGATGAGTATCATGGTGTCCATTATGGGGACTTTGGTGAACAGGGAGACCACATCAGAGCTGATTAATATGTCCCCAGGTTTTAGTTTAAGCTTGTTGATTTTTCCTATGAAGTGAGTGAGTCCTTGATGTAGTGGGGGGTATGCCTTATATGGATTTGTAATTGTGTGGCCAGAAACTTGGCCAAGTCATATGTGGGGGATCCAATAGCCCTCACTATGGGTTGGAGTGTAATGGAATCCTTGTGGATCTTGGGAAGTCCATAGAGTCTTTGGTGGCTTGTGGCTGGCTGAATTGAGGAGTTTTTGATCAGGGTGTTTGTTTTTCTGGTGATTTTGCTGGTTGGGTCTTGTTTCAGCTTTTTGTATATTGTAGGATCCAGGAGTTCCTTGATTTTTTGTTTGTACTGTTCTGTATTCATGATTGCTGTGGCGTTGCCTTTGTCTGCTGGGAGAATGATGATTTCTGGATCTGAATTAAGGTCCTTGATGGCTTTTCTTTCTTTTTTGGTTATGTTGCTGGAAGGTGGTTTTGCCTTGTGCAGAATCCTTGCTGTTTCCCCTCTTATCTCTTCTGCTTCCTCCTCTGGGAGATGGTGGAGGGCGGATTAAACTTGGGCAATGATGTCCTCAACAGGGATTCTGGTGGTGGTTACTGCAAAGTTGCCTCCTTTGGCCAGGATGGATGTTTCCTCATTTGAAGGTTGCCGCTGTGTGAGATTGATGATGGTCCGTGATGTATCCTGTGCGGGTTTCATCTGGTTTTTATGGCATTTGTTGAATTTTTGTTTTTGTCTTTCGGTGTGATCTGCCATATCTTTTTCCATTTTCCTGCCTTGAGTGTTCATCTTTTGGCTGATGCTGAGCTGGAGTGGAAGCAGTTCCTTGTCTATGTTGGCCAGTTCTTTGCGGGTGGTGTGTATTCTCTCCCGTAACAGAGTCTCAGTTTAGTCATCTTTGCTTCCAGTGAAAGTTTAGGTTTGATTTGCTCTCATTGATTTGCCTTTTTAGCAATCAGCAGTATTCATATAACTCTTTTCCAGTACATATTTCAAATATAAATAAATTATATTATATATTATTATTAAATGAGTTGATTTTCTTCCTTGCAGCTTTCTTCTCTGTCCAGCTTTCATACACATACATAGAAATCATAAATACTATGGCTTGACTTTAGTATTTAATGATACATCTTTACACTTGAGAATCTTATCTATTTCTTTATAACTGCACTTCCAAGTCTTAGCCTTCTTCTGTTTCTTGTCTACAGCCTCTGTTTTGATTAATGAGTGAGCCAAGGAATGAGAAATCTCTAACTATTTCAGTGTGTTCATTACCCACTTTAAAGTTACATAAATCATCTATGGTCTTCAATGCTCCTTTGTTATTTTGGCAAAATTGGGTTGGGAATCATGGCATTTGCCCAAATAATACCTGCTTTGCCCAGAAGTAAAACATCTTCACAGACATAGGCATGGTTATGGCAGGAAGAAGGAAAGACCTCTCATTTTTCTTCTTTGCAGAACACAGTAGCACATTGTAAATAAAGGACACTCATCCATTACCCGAACACCACCACTCCATACAAAAAAACAAAAACAAAACCCTGAGGTCACAATTCTGTGGGCTTTTTATAACAGAAAAGAGAAGGGAGGAGATGGGAGAAAATCAAATAAATCATAATTTTTGGTGGATTTTACAGTTTTGTTTCTTCTTTTTTGGGGAGCAGTCTTTAAAAACTGGATGCCTAATAAAAGAAGAAACTTATTTAGATGGTTTCCAGATCTTTTGAAATAGCAAATTTTCTTCGTTAAACAAAGGCAAAACACACAATTTAAGACAGTTTTAAAGTTAAACAATTATTAAAGATATACAAGAAAGCAAAGGCTTCAGTTTTCAAAAGAATGCTTATGTGTAAGTAATACAGTGCAGTGGTAACTATAGCAATTATCTCATCCAAAGCTGAACTTGTATCTGACAAGTCACATTTTATCAGATGCAGAAAATAAAAGGTTGAAGTGTTAGTGGTTTTGAATGGTGTTTCTTTGCCTCACTAACAAGTGAAGCCATGATATGTTGTGCTTATGGAAGAACAAAAAGATGAATTTTCTGCCATGGTAACCCAAAAATATTTGCCAAGAAAAATCAGAATTCTATGACTGGCATGCAAATTGAATAAATCTACATAGCTACTGTATGTTTATTTTACATAATTTATTCTAGCTCTTCTAGTCAGGTGTAAGACAAAGAAACATGTAGTACTGTTATGCACATGCACGCACACATACGCACACACCATGACAACTAAGGACTCATCCACAATGCAGAAATAATTCAGGTTGACACTACTTTAACTGCCATGGCTCAATGCTATGGAATTCTGGGAACTCTAGTTTTGTGAGATATTTAGCCTTCTCTGTCAAAGAGCTCTGATGTCACAACAAACTAAATTCCCAGAATTCCCTAGCATTGAGCCATGGCCATTAAGGTGGTGTCAACCCAAATTATTTCTGCAGTACAGATGCGGCCTGGGGTCTTGCTCATACTCCTTTGAGCTTTTGGCATTTTACCAGGTCTACACACTTTCATGTTTGCAGATCACAAAAACATACTTGAGTCTTATCAGGTGTTTTTCTGTTGAGTGAGCGTGTTGTAGAAGCAATACTCATAAGAGCACAGAAAGCCCTCCTGAGCTGGATCAGATAAAAAAATCCATCATTCTGCTCCACAGTAGCCAGTGACATCCTATGGGTAGCCCATAAGCATGGCTTAACCACAATAGCACCCTCTCACTCATGCTCCCTAGCATCTGAAATTAAGAAGCACACTGCCACCTTTGCCGGCTCATTACATCTGCCCTAGATAGAACTAAGGGGAAAACCTGTTCTTCTGGTTTTCTGCAGGAATCAGATTTGCTTGAATTTGCTGGGTGGCTAGCCTTTGTATCAGTCATAAAGCTTCCTGTGTGTGTTCCATCCCAGACCAATTTTAAAAGAACTGAAATTTTAAATGGTAAATTCCCCATCACCACCACACACACAAAGAACACAAAACACATGTATAGGCAGGAGGGAAAAAAAAAACAATTAAGTCACTTAGGGGGAAACCCAAGAACAAGGGCAAGGAAAACCAGCCTGTCAGGAGGAACTGCATACCCTCCAACATTGCACAGATGGCAGCTGTGACACATGTGGCCAAGCAACATGGGAGTGTGGTCAAGATGGCAAAGTTATTAATGAAGAAGAGTGGACAAGTTAGGAAAAAATTGCTTTTGCATGAAACTACTTTTCTCCTCCTGTCAGTGAATTGAGTGTCATGGTTTGAGCTTTGGACTAGGACTCTGGAGACCTGGGTTTGAATCCTCGCCTGATCATTGAAACCTATTGGGTGACCTTCAGCACATCACATTCTCTCAACCTCAGAGGAGGGCAAGAGCAAAAATCCCTCTGAGCAAATAGGGTTGACATAAAGTGGAAATAACTTGAAGGGAAGGCACACAACAACAGCAGCAGCAGCAACAACAACAAATTTACAAATACACTTCAAGCAGCCAAAGAAATAGGGCAAGCAAAATTACGAAAGGAATGAGAACTTAGCAAGTGCTGAGAAACTCTCTATAATGCACTGTCTCTTGCTCAACTGAAATGTTAACTTTCTACAATGCTAGAAATTTGGTGGCTGAAGGGAAATTTCATCAGGGGGAGGCAGAATTACTGTGTGGGGAGACAAAGGTCCAAAACACACTGCAGAAATAATTCAGTCTGAGACCGCTTTAAATGCCGTGGCTCAGGGCTAGGGAATCCTGGGAATTGTAGTTTATTGTGGCACCAGAGCTCTCTGACAGAGAATGTTAAACGTCTCACAAAACTACAGTTCCCAGCATTCGCTAGCACTGAGGCAAGGCAGTTAAAATGGTGTCGGAATGGATTATTTCTGCAGTGTGTTTTGGACCAAAGTCCTCATTTTGCCCCCCTCCTCCATAGTTACATATCTGTTCCTGGCTGATTTGCCCCCCAGTGGCAAGTTTGTTTTATGTACTGCAGTTAGTTGCCTGTTTTGGTTGTTATTATTACAATCCATAGACATTTACTGCATGTATCAACATAAAGATGGATGGCATCCAGAAGGGAACACAGACAGTGCACTTCCAGTTGAATATAAACAATGAGAAAACCACAGAGATGGGGAGAGAAGAATAGCAGACAAATGCCATTTGCATTCCCAATCGTCTGATTCTGGATCAATCTCTAGTACAAAACCTGACTTCCCATGAAGTTTTTGTACTGAAGTTTTTTGTAACAGCCATTATCAGCATGGCTACTAGCTGAACCTTCCATAACCCATCAGGCTCCCCTTAAGTTCAGCCTGGCCTATACAAAATCCCTAAGGTTGTTTACCCACTGCAAGAAACCCATCCCAGCTGTTGGATTCAGTGAGAGCTTTCACCTGGGTCATTTCCAGGTGCATATGTAAACAGCCTCCAAGGGCTTTTGTGCATCAGTAAGAAGAAGCCTTTGTCACTGTCACCTGGCCTGAACTCAGCCAGTAGGAAGTACTATTCTTGTCAAATTCCTCCATCACATCTTATGTCCCAACAGGCACTGGGCCAAACTGGCTGTTGGGCAAACATAGCATTTGTTAAAGTTTTGCCCTCTGCATAAGGACTTTAGTAGCCAGCTGATAGGGGAGAACTGAGTTTGGTTTGCTAAAGTGAACTGAACAAATTTGTACTTTCCACCCACTGTGCAACACAGTTGTCTTTAAAAGTGCATACTCCTCTGAATGTTGCAATGCAGTATGTATTCAAAAATAGCATGCACAAGTGTGTGCAAATAGGGAAAGTTATACAAAAATGCATTTTGGGGAAAGAAACTGTTGTCAGTTGTATGCAAGTCAGCTTTGACTTATGGTGATCTTATGAATGAGAGACCGAGACTGCCAAGTCACCTTGTTATCAGATGCCCTGCTCAGTCCTGAAAACAGGTCCTTGCTAAGCATTATTGTCTTTTCTATTGAGTCTTGTCTTTTCAGGATAGGAAGAAACATATAAAATGCATGGGCTGGAGAACATTGCATCCAAAATTAAATTTGGGCCTGTGAGTGTGTGTGTGCGTGCGCACATGCATACATTTTTTAAAATGCAGAATTTGGACCAAACACACTGATAATTGCATGCATGTTTATAGGACACAGATTGGATATATACTAACTTGTGTGTAACCAGGAACTGTAGGACCGTGGAACACAAAGCCAATGGATCTGCCACATGGCCCCCTTCTTCTGTCTCATTCCCATGTAGCAATTATTTGTTGTTGTTATGTGCGTTCCTGTTGACCCCAACCAATGGTGACCCTATCACAGGATTTTCAAGGCAGGATTTATTCAGAGGTGCTGTGGCAGTGCTTTCCTCTAAGGCTGAAAGGGTGTGACTTGCCCAAGGTCATTCAATCAATTTCCATGACAAAGCAGGGATTCGAACCCTGGTCTTCCAGAATCCTAGCACAACACTCAAACCAAAACACCACAGTGAATTTCCTAACCAGCTCTATGGCACACTTATAAGATCTGCACATCATGAGTTTTGCCAACACTTTAGTCCACAATAAGCTATTTTGTCAGGATTAGGGGAATTTGTTATTTTGCAGTTGTTGCACAGCCCTGGTGGTGCAGTGGTTAAATGCCTGTACTGCAGCCACTCACTCACAAACCATAAGGTTGTGAGTTCAATACCAGCGAAGGGCTTCGACTCAGGCTTGCATCCTCCTGAGGTCGCTAAAATGAGTACCCAGATAGTTGGGGGCAATTAGCTTACGCTTTGTAAACTGATAAGCAGTATCAAAATGTACTTGCTATTGCTATATTATATCTAGAACACATTAGTAGATAGGAAGGAAAGCTAGTGAATTATGTACATTTACATAGGGGCTAAACTGCAAGAAGACTCCACAAAGCAGACAGTGAATGGGCAAAATAATTTTTGTATTTTTCTTTCTCTTCATGATTTAAATTGCTACAAACTGCACCACTCTCCTCCAAGTTCATGGCAAAGTTATAATGATTCTGAGTGTGTTTGCAGACATGCATCTAGCTTAAAGGCTAAGAACTTTGCTCCCCTCTGTAAGATATTTTTTTAATCGGAAATTATTGGTTGGAAGGCTATTTTTTAAAAAGTACCTTATTGCCATTTAGACTAATGTAAGTCCAATTTTTAAAAACAATATCCCAAAATTTGTTTGTTCTTTCTTATTTCCACTTCTGAAATATCCCACAGTTTCACATTGTTATGCTCACCCTGCTTTTCTATGTAGTGAGACATTACAGGGACATATCAGTTCCCTAGGTTTGGTTTTAGTCTGAAAGGGCAGGGATGTAACTATGAATGGGGCATAAGGGTATTACCTCCCAAAATTAGAATACAGTACTACTAGTAACTATGACATCCTTTTAACAACTAAAGCGTCCGGGGGGGGGGGGGGGGGCGGCAAGACTATGAAAAAGCTAAAATTGACTCCTGGTGGGTTTGACACTCTCCTCAAGAATTTGTTTTCATAATATTTGTATTTATTGACTGTTAAGACCAATAAGCCTTAACAAAAGAAAGGTTCTTGGCAAGTAAGGTAGCACCTGGCAAGCAAGGCAACAATACTCTTTGCTGCCTTAATCTTCTTGGGTCTATATCTGCAATTTTACAACATTGTGAGTAAGATGAAACACCACACTCACTCCTTATTACTACTTATGAATTAACTGTAAATGTACCACATTCTTTTTTCTGTATCCCATTCTTCCTCCAAGGAGTTCAGAATTATATATTTGAGAGGGGATTTTCCCTACCCTGTCTGCACGACAACCCTGTAACCATAAATTGTTGCATCTGAGGAATTAAGCCAAGTCAACAAAAGTTTATGCTATAAGTTCATTGACTCACTTAGTCTCAGTAGTGCTACAAGATCGCTTTGCATGTTCATAAACTTCACAATTTTATGGAGCTTCACATCATAAACATAATAGTTAAGGAGAATGTAAATCATGCTTCCCAGTCTCTAAACACAACCCTCTAATCATAGATGGCACCACATTGATTCTCACTTTTCTGTCTCCAAACTCACCCTGCTCCTTTATTGATTGGTTAATCCACTGTGAGGTTATGCAATGTTCACAAACATTTTCAGCTGAACATTAGAAGTATGTGTGTCCTAAAACAGGAAATGAGGGGGCTAGGGGCAGGAAATGCTCCTAAGATGGGGGCAGAGAATAGGAATGAAGTTCTGGGAACTAAACCTGGCCTAGCTGCAAACTGTAAAGAAGCTCTTCTTAGAATATAAACAAGCCTCTTCTCTCTGTTTCAATAAAAGCCTCCATGTATGTCACGTTCAAGTGCCTAAATGGTCCTAGAAACATCTGTCATGCTTAATAGGAGGCAGGGACTGAAGCATAGGATAGCCCTTTAATGAATATTGTGGCAAATGCTTGAATAATTGGGGGAAAGTGGGAGGGTTTAATTAAATCCACATGCCCTAAACCTTGACTCCCCCCAAATCATCCCACTCTGCCTACAATCTTCTGAAAAAAGTTACTCAAACGTACAAAATATGAGACTAATGGTGGGGTTTGGCCTCATTTAATTTTAGCACCAGTTACGATGGCATTTTTAAAAAGCATATGTGCAGTTGCATCTCCACCATGTTCATAACATGATTATGTGATTATGCACTTATTTGCAAAGTGGGTATCATTGTTGTCTGGCCTCAAATTGACTTTGACTCATGGCGATTCTGTGGATGAAACGTCTCCCTCTGTCATCTTCTGCCCTGCTCAAGTCCTGCAGGCTTAGGCCTGTGGCCTCGCTGATAGAGTCTAACCATCAGCCGTGTAGCCTTCCTCTCTTTCTATTGCTCTCTCCATTTCTCCGCATCATTGTCTTTTCTAATGATTCATGCCTTCTCACAATGTGGCCAAAGTATGACAGTCTCAATTTACTCATCCTGGCTTCCAGGAAGAGTTCAGTATTTATCTGTTCTATAACTCTTTTTTTTTCTTTTTCTTCTTCTTGGTTGTTCATGATATCTTCAGTATTCCTCTCCAGCACCACATCTTAAAAGAGTTGACTTTCTTTTTATCAGCTTTCTTCACTGTCCAACTCTCACATTTGTACATTGTGATGGGGAATACACTGGCTTGGATGAACCTCACTTTAATATTGAGAGTTATATCTTTGCACTTTAGGATCTTGTCCAGTTCTTCCATCCCTACCCTTCCCATTCCTAGTGATCTTCTGATTTCTTGACTGCAGTCTCCATTCTGGTGTATATTTAATCCAAGGTATGGGAACTCTGACTATTTCAATTTTCTCATGATGTATTTTTGTAGATATTCTCTGGTCATAATTTCTATTTCTTTAATTTTCAGAAATTTCTATAACCCTTTTCAGCAATTGTTCCAGGTCCTTCTTGGTTTCTGCTAGAAGTATAGTGTTTGCATATCTTAGATTTTTAATGTTCCTTCTCCCAATCTTCACTCCTCCTTCCTCTGGCTATAATTATCTTTGGTGGCTTCAAATTAGCACCAAGTCCTCTAGAGGTTTCCAGGCCCTGTCATGTGATGTTGGTTCAGTGCACTGTTAAAAAGCTGTGTTTCTGGAGCTGACCTACCTTACAGGGATAACTCAGTAGGATTAATACAAAGCACTTTGGGCAACTGAAATGCTAGGTTCTTCTTTGTGGAATAGCTAGGCAGATTTTTGGCAGTAGCTCTACCCATCTCTGGCAGTGCAACTGTATGTACTGGCTGTGTTGAACACAGTAACCAACCAGTAGGAATTTTCATGAATACATTGTCAACAAGCTAGTTATCCACATTACACAATTACAGGAGTTTGATTCCAATATATCCATATCCACACACACACACACACACATGTTGTTGTGTTGTGTGTCCTCAAGTCGTTTCTGACTTATGGCGCACCCCTAAGGTGAACCTATCATGGGATTTTTGTGACAAGATTTGTTCAGAAGAGGTTTGCCATTGCCTTCCCCTGAGGCTGAGAGGAAGTGGCTTGCCCAAGGTCACCCTGTGGGTTTCATGGCTGAGCTGGGAATCGAACTCTGTTCTCCTAGTCATAGTCCAACATTTAAACCATTGCACCATGCTGGCTGCCACACACACATGTCCAAATTACAGAGGAAAAAAGAGGCAAACTTACAAAACAAAAAATATACATATTAAGAATGAAAAATACATAAACACATATAAACAAATAATAACCAAGAGCCGCCTCCCCATGCCCCTAACCCTCCAGATTCACTTCCCACTCTCTGTGATCAATGAATATAACATCTAATTAAACCTCTATAACTAACCCATCATATTATATATCAACTTTTCTACATTTTATATAGTTTAAAAAGAAAAATGGAAAAAAGGAGGGGGAACAATCCTATCTCTAGGAAATGATTAGACCACACAATAACTTTTTTGTTATTCTTATAACAAAAATCTTATAGCAGCATGATCCCTCCCCTTGTTGGCCCAGGGATTTTGAAGCTGTAGTCAAAAAGTTAATGATTCCAAGTTCTGGCTATTTTCTGCAGGGCTATGATGGCATTCGTTTTCCACAACCCAGACTGCTTTACTCTGCTCCCAGTATGCAAAACCTCAAAACTTAAGTACACATTTTCAATATACTTTCCAAGCAATTCAGATATTATTGTGACAGCCTAAATAGGTCAAGTGTTAGATACAAATCCAGAATGTACCAGCTTTCTGTAAACATAATGAGAAAATGAGTAGTGTAGCTACCAAATGTTGGAGGATATGAATATTTGTACTTTTGTGGTTTTGTGGGTTTTAGTTCTGAAAAATAATCAGTAGAACAGTGATAGCTCATAATAAAATGCTATTTTTCTCGGTTCATTGAATCTAGCAATCTGTCAAAGAGCAATTCTGCCTAGAAGTGTAAGATGAAAGCAACAGTTTATTATTGTGTGGCTTTGAAAATATATGTATTACTGATTGGTATATATCACTATACATAATAAAGGTAATTATGAGTAAATTAATAAGTATGTGGAACACTTTGTATAATATCAATAAATAGATTACGTTGAAGATCTTACAAATGAGAAGAACATATATTAATTTGACATTATGGGGCAAAGCTTCAGTTATTAGGTTAATCAACTGACAGTTCAACCTTGTGCTTCTTTACTGAAAAGTAAGCCCTTAGTGGGATGTATTTCTAGGTACATGTACCCAGGATTGCAGCCTAGGACTGTGGTCCCATAGAATGCATATAGGAGCAGATCCCTGCTCTTATAATTCTTAGCTCAGAACCTGGAAACCCATGAATAATTTACTTGGTGAGGAGGAGGTAGGAGGCACTCAACCCAGGTTTTTACTCTTACACTACATTCAGGGTCTGCACAGTAGGACCCCAATGCTGGACTGGTCTATACCCTTGAAGAAACACATGAAATGTAACAGTGCTCCTGTTCGCATGCAGTAGGGTTAGCGTTTTTTGAGTAACGTAAGGACAAACACTGTTACCTTTATTTAATTTCTGTAATTAAAATGCCAGATTTTTTAAAGCATAAGAAGTAACATGAAGTCGAAGGCTTTCATGTCTGGCATCCATCGTTTTTTGTGGGGTTTTCAGGCTATGTGGCCATGTTCTAGAAGAGTTTCTTCCTGACGTTTCGCCAGCATCTGTGGCTGGCATCTTCAGAGAAT